>NC_028359.1:463022-763022 GCF_000741045.1 Vigna radiata var. radiata | reverse complement strand
TTCATGAATTTAGTTTTGGTAGATGTGAAAAATGACTGACCTTAAATGCATCGCCTGCAAGGATGAGAAACATGAAGGGTGAGGGATCAATGTGAATCCAGTCACCATTTTTGAGTTTTACTTGCAGACCATTTACATTGTTCTGATGCAAAATGGTAAAGAATGATGTGTCTGTGTGAGGATGCAATCCCAGATTATTTTCATGCTTCTGTGGCACTCTATATTTGAAGCTCCGAAGCATGTACTTTGTTGATTCCAGAAGAGAATCGCAGTGCTTTTGATCAACTCCATACCCATCAAACACCATTCTTTTACTCATATGATCCAATTCTACAACCAGCTTTGCATACAGACTCATAGTCTCACTATTCACAGCATGAAACATATTAGAAACAACATCGTTCAAACAAATGTAAAAAAATCAGACAACATAACTAAATTGATCTCAAAAAATACCAGAAATGATCATATCCTGCTGGCCACATTAGCTTGGTGAACTTCTGAATTTCTTCTGTGCTTAATGGGTCGTTGATCCCTAGGGATTCATACAGAGGGACATGAGCATTTTGTCCATAGTAACCATGGTAGGGTTTGTCACTGATCTTTTGCATTTTTGTTTCCAATGGAAGATCAAATTGTTCTTCCATTAGAGTAAAAACTGAGTTGTAAAGCTCAATAGGAACTTTATCATACAACGCATAAAAACAACCATGATCTTCAAGTGCATTTCGGATCACTTTGCATGCTGAAACCCACTTCGTTGTACCTGGTTTCATCTCCTTATCAGTGAAGTCTACTACAGGAACCTGACAAATGTTTTGGGAAATCATCATCGTAACAATGTTTCTGTTTCTAACCTTAATTTCTCCAAGAAACTACAAATACTAGGTTGGCGCTGTTAATCAGATTTATTTATAGATGTCTCTCATTCTCCAGGTTTTAGGCCTTGCTTTTCTGATTTACTTTAAATTTTTATCAGAAGAAAAAGAGATTAACAATTTATTTTTAATTAAATAAATAACATTAAAGATTATAATAACATTATTTTGAACCAAATTGGATAATATTCAAAATGAAAGGAAACATTCATGATGCAAGCAAAAAAGTCAAAGAAGCATAACGTTACTCTCTTTTCCCTCTTGCTTTGCGACATGTAATATAGACAAAACTCAAAACTCGAATATTGGAACCAGAACAATGGTTGAAAATTAATTTCCATGGTACAACATTCATCGATTAAAACAAACCAGAAAAGTGTAGAAAAAAGATATACGATGATGTTGTTAGAAAATAAGTGCATGGAATTTTTTATGATACCATTCAACCAATCATAATGCTATGCATTTCAGTTAATTAATTAATTTGTTAATTATATTGTAATTATATTTATATCACAGCTAAGCCTATTGGAAAGTGTTTCAGACCTAGTGAATAGGGCACCGTGTTAAGTGAATGGCTCAAGGACTATCATGGGTTGGCAAGAACAATAAAGAAAAACTTAGGTTAGGGATAATAACATAACATCATCTGTCAACACCTTTAAACCTTGGACCAGACATTGTTCTGTGCATCAAACATTTTTACACACCACAATATATATATATATATATATATATATATATATATATATATATATATTGTGTTTTTCATGAAGTATTTTTATATATAGATATAATTATGATCCTTGAATTATAGATGTAGTTAGTGAATGTCCTTTTCGAAGCAAGGATTTATTATAGTTCTTGATATTAAAGTGTGTTTTATTTTAAGTTATGTTCAATTTCATTGCAATGGATCAATCTTAAGCAGATAATATATAATAACAGTATTGCATATATAATATTTTGTTAAAAATATATTTTAAGAATAAGTTTTCAGTCAAACAATGGAATTGATTAGACATAATATATTTGAGAAATTAATTTAGTATTGTTTTATTTTTCTATAGTATAATATTTTGGTAAGATTTAAGATTATTACAGAATTATAAAACTCAAAATATTATTATTTTTATATGCATATATTTAGACGTATGTCCAAAATTTAAAAAATAAATTTTAGTTATAATAAGATAATCATCAATGAGATTTTTATTTTTGAAATTAGAAAAGTACTACGCATAAATGGCATATTGAATTAAAAACATTTTAAAATTGGCCTGTAGCCTAATAAATATAACACAGCCGATTTTTATGATGGTATAAAATAAAAATTATTATTTATTTCAATATGTCCACTTATAAGCTTTTTTTAGGAACACATTTTTTTACTTATTTTTTTAATAGATATGATTTCCAGTTAAGATAGGCGTATTCCCTTAATGTATAATATTTTAATTAATATTTTTCACGAGTAATTGATTTATAAAATATATCTTATGATGAAATAATTTGAAACTATTTCTTTGCTGGCAACATAAGTTCTAAATATCTAGGAAAAAAAAAGAGGATTCTATGAGGGTTATTATTATTAATTTGTGCATCTCAATACTATTATTAACATTAAATTGCCGTTTTATGATGTGTTACTCGTTTTTTCTCTTCATTAAATTTGCTTATACTATTTGATAACATGTGTAATTTTATTGTATTTAGTTATAAATATTTCGTTTATTTTATTTATTGAAGTTAAATTTGAGGAAAAAGAACATGACTCCATTGGATTGTATAAGTCAAAGGCAAATTCCCAATCAACAACAGTCATTATGCACTCCATGTGTTTAGGTGAATAACTAAGTCAAATTCTATATTTTCTAATAACAATTTCACGAGAGATCCAAATTCATTCAACAACTCTTTTTTTTTTAAGTGTTTTCCATCTTATTTTTATTTGTGACTATCTTTCTTACATTAAAATCTTTGTATGTCATGTGTTTTTGTTCTTCTTTGACTTTGTTGTAGTGTTCTATTTTTATTTGTGAATTTTTATTTTGTTTATATATTAAATTATCATTTTGTTTTGCATGAATAAAAGAATTTAAGGCACAAGGAGAAAGATTAAAAATTCTTTCAAAAATTGAGTGAAATGAGTGAAATTTTATGTTCTGTTGCTATATATTTTTATGTGTTTTTTTAATGTATTTTTACAAAAAGTGATATATGTTTGGTGAAAGAAGTGAATTGTTGAGAATTAATGCAATAGAAAATGTATGAAAATTCATATTTTTGAGTGAGAAATTATTTTAGATGCTGAAATATTTAGATTTACACGGGTTTTTTTTTCTTATATATGGTTGTTTGATAAATATAACTTTGATATTTTTTTTAATAATAGTAATATTAGATCATGTTTGAAATATTGATGGGTGACCGAGTCTAATAGTTATTTTCATGGGAAAATGTTATGACTTAGGGTGTAAAAGTGTATTAAGGAGATTTCAAGATGAGAATATCTTGACTCAATTAGTATCTCACTTACATAAAGTCCAATATATAGGTAGTATAAGTCAAAGAAAACTCCACATGATAGACGATATAATATGAAAAATATCATATTTAAAGAACTAGTGGGATTAACCTTATCATGACTTGGTTTGATACATTGGTCATAAGTATTGGAACATCACTGGAAAGTTTGGGAACAAAAATAAACAAGTGTAGAGTTTCACGAGTACATTTAATACACTAGTCCACCATAAAATTGTGTAAACGTCTGACAAAAGATTTCTTATTCTTCTCATTAGCATATGAAAACTAAATCACTATAAATGTATCCCCATCTCATTTATAACAACTTTTGTTTTTGGAGTGTGTCCATTCGAAATATGTAATAAAAGTTATGATCATTTAAATTTTTAACAATTAAATCTTGAGAACTTTAAATTTGTGGCCAATGTGTCAGATGTAAACACTCTACATTTGAATATAATTTAATAGAAGTTATCACACAAAAATTGAGTCAAAAATCATTTTCTAATTATTTTTAGTGAATTTTACAAAATCAGAATCTTATGAGTTAAACTAAAACAAGAGAGAATATGAGAAAAATCAACTTTAATGCACAGGAGACGCAACCTTTGGTGAATAAAAATATCAATTTTAATGTGAAATGAAATCAGAGAGGATGAAAGTTTAAGTCTAAACAAGCACCACAACAACAAGATTTAGTAAAATGAGTTGAAGAACTTGCTTATACGAAAAAGAAATTTTGTGCAAACAAGAAAAAGAAAAGTGAGAGCTAATGCTATTTTCTGAAATTTTAAAAGTTTAATTAACGTCAATTCACCTCTCACTAGACATTAATTCCCCATTGACATCGGTCCTAAGATAATCTGACATTATTTAAAGTCTATTGGACCTACGACTAATGTTAAATGTGGAATCAACGATAATTTGATGTTAATTCACCATCGCAAAGTAAGAATTTACTACACTTAACATGAAATTAGTGACATTGAAAGCTTTTATTTTATGTTAGTGTTTATGTTATTGATATATTAAAAAGTTCAAATATATCCAAATGTTGATTGAAACTAAATATAAAATGTTTTGAGTATGACTAGCTATCTTATATCAAATTATATGAAAAAGATATATAATCTTAGTGCTGAATTAAAGAAATAATAATATTTTGGAAGTATTATTTGCTAATTTGTTAAATCATTTTAATTTTTATGATAAATTATTATTTTTCTTGAACTTGTAAAATATTCTTATTGCTCAAATTGTTGGATGGTAAATAAAAGTAGGAAATAAATAGGTTCGGTAGTAAAAATAACTTTTTGGTTTATTGATTCTTAGTATTTTACATACAAAAAGTTGGAAAGAACTTGGAAAGGAGAAAGAATAGATAAAAAATAATGTACATGTTTTCATTTTCGCTTAGCTAATTGTGAAAAAAACTTAAGGTTAAATTCTCCATTTTGGAATTGAGAGATATAAATATATTTTTTTAAAGAAGAAATAAAATATGAAGAACACAAGAATTAATGAAGACAAACACTCTTTATTAACATAATACTAACAATTAATATTATCGATAAAGAAAATGAGGAAAACAAAATGCAGAATTTATTAATCAATGGTAAGTAACTTTTAGGTTTAAACCATTTAGTTGTCTCTATTTTTGGGAGGTTTTTCTATTTTGATCCCCGTCTTATTATAATCCTCAATTGAGTTCCTATAAGTGCTAATTTCAATCAATTAAGCCCCTGTCGTTAAATTTAGTTAATGGATAGGGACTCAATTGGGAATTCAAATAAGACAGGATCAAAATAGGAAAACCTCCCGAAAATAGAGATAACTAAATGTTTTAAAGTTAACTTTTATCAAATACACCAATAAAAAATTACAAAAAAGGACATTAAATATATTTAATTAGAATTATAAATATTTCTTTTATTTATAGTCCATAAAATATTTTTGAAGTTGCTCTACACAGTACATCTCTTATTTTTCAAAAGTATATAACAGAAAAAACAAACAATATACAAGTCATTACAGTAATCTACGAAAATGTTCTTTGAAAACGTACAAGAAAAAGAGAGACTAATCTATCGCTTTTGGAAGTTGAAGGCCTTGATTGAGACAGCAAAAATAACAGCAAACAAGCCTGCAAAACCAGAAACCATGATTGCAGAAACTCCTATGAAATCATGTCTGATACCAAAATAACTTCTCAAGAACTCTTGCACTGAAATATTTTCTAACTTCATCACATCGGTTATGTCTCCAAACTGTGAAGCAAGCAAGCCGTATATGGTCCAGGCCACAGGGCAAGCCCAGTAATACCACCTCCACCACAAAGGCATGCTCTGTTACAAAAAAGTTACCAAAAGGGAAAGAAAAGTGAGATCATCATAAATTTTGAATCTTTTTACATAGGTTTAATTGTTCTGACCGTCTTTACTTTCATTATTACGTGTCAATTTGGTCTCCACTTATTGAAAAGTGTCAACTTCATCCAAGTTAATATGTACATTTAAAGTTGGACGAAGTTGACGTTTTTTTAAAAAATAAGACCAGTAATGAAAATAGAAACAAAAAACAATTAAACCTTTGTTAAATACGTTTTTGGTCCCATAACTTTTAGTGAAAATTGGAATTAGCTCCTCTTTGAAACTTTGGCTTAATTTAGTCCTTCAACTTTAGAAATATATGAATTTAGTCCTTTTAACTAAATTTTGTTAGGTTTATTTGATGTTTTAAACATGTTTCATGGTAGCGTTTAGATTGTTTACATTGTTTGACACATTTTTACTTCAATGTTAACTGAGAAAAGCGTTTGAGACATCAAATAAAGTTAACAAATTTTGGTTAAAAGGACTAAATTCATATATTTCTATAGTTTGAGGACTAAATTAGGTCAAAGTTTTGAAGAAGGATTAGTTCCAATTTTTACTGAAAAGTTAAGGGACCAAAAACATATTACCCTGTTATATATTCAAAGTTTGGTAATACTTACAGGTCGTGGAATGACAAATCCTGAGAAAAGGTTCCAAATTCCGTAAAATGCAGCAGCCACAACAGAAGCAACATGGTGATTTGGTGTGACAGCCACAGTCATCATGCCATAGAAGGTGAAGTAGCACAATGTGAAGTACATGAAAAACATGTACCAAAAGAACTTCTCTAAAGTCCATTCAAATCCCATCATGGAATAAACTATGACAGAATATGTTGTAGCTTGCACAAAAATATAAGGTAGCTCTATCAAAACCTATGACAGAAAAAGTGAGTTGTGTTATAATGGGTATGCGAGTTATATTGCAATATAAAGAAAAAAGTGATCTTTTTACTTGTGCAAGTGCATATGGAAAGGCAGAATACATTCCCGCAGCTCTTTCTCTGTAAAAGACAGTTCTTCCAATGGCTAATACAGGTTGTACAGAGGCAGAATTTTGGATACCAACAAAGAGAACAGCGTTATACATTGAACCCATTGCATTGAATAGGTCCTGTCTGCTAGAGCTGGAAGCCATTGAAAGGAATCAGAATTTAAATAGAAAAACAAAATTGGCTAAATTTGATGTTCTTTTTTTTCTTAAGTTAAAGAAATTTGGCTAGCTTACTATTTGCCTCCAAGGTCCCAAAACATTGTTCCAAACATCACAGCTATGACAGTAGTTGATAGAAATCTAACAGCTGTATATGGTGGATTACGCCAATATGACCAATGTTGTTTCCATAAGCAAGCTAGACATTGAACCAAAAGTGACTGAGCGTATTGAGTAGGAAAATGAATGTCTTTTGATCCATGACCGGGGTTGCCTAGTTCTGCTATAAGTTGCTTGTTTCTCCTGAAGAATAGTCATTAGTGTATAATAGTCTTAGCCAATATAAATTCATACACACATGTAAGTATAGTTAATGAAAGTGCATACGTTACATAGTATCTTACCTATACAGCTCAGAATTTCTGTATACTTCATGAAAATCAACACCTAAAGTAAGTTCCTGAGCTGGAGTTGTGACTTCCAGCATCCAAGTTGCTGGGTTGTAGCCATCTTTGATTTTACTAACCCCTTCAATGCTCTTGCCAAAAGAATAGAATGAAAAAGAAGTAAATACCAGCACAAATAACATTAGTTTTGTTAAGAAATGGACTTTAAGTCTAACTCAACCCTATAAAACCAGCTTGTAAGGTGAGATTTACATTCACTTATATATTATAAATTGACTTTATCTCTAGTCGATGTAAGACTTCCAACAGAATTGATGTTTCAACCAACCTCAAAATACTTGATCAAGTGACTAGAATGGCGACCCAATGGTCCAACATATATTTCTTGTCCTCCACGCTTCATTAGGAATAACTAAAATAACATGTAAGCATATATTAAACACAGTCTGATGTAGAAGAACTATCAAAAACATCTTCAAATATCTTCTCATACTGTTTCTCACCTCATCAAATGCTTCAAATATGTCAATGCTTGGCTGATGGATGGTGCAAACAACTGTTCTTCCAGTGTCGACTGTGTTCCTGACAGTTCTCATAACAATTGCAGCAGCTCTAGCATCTAACCCAGAAGTAGGCTCATCCATGAAAATTATGGACGGATTAGCCACTAATTCAACTGCTATTGTTAGCCTCTTACGTTGTTCTGTTGAGAGACCACTCACACCAGGCAAGCCAACCAGTGAGTTCCTCAGTGGGTTCAACTCCACCAGTTCCATGACTTCCTCAATGAACATCTGCAACCATATTCAAATCAGTAAGTGACAACAATCATTTTTGTGTTTGGATATTTGTTAGTCTCTTGAGATCAAAAAGCCAATTCTTTTTATTAGAGTAGAACACATTAACTTTGTAAATTGCTTTGGACGGTATTACTTCAAGAAAAAACAAAAAGCCATAGAAAAATGATTCTTTGGCATACCAAAATTTTTTACATTCATTCGACACTACACTACACTTTACTTTTTACTCTCTTCTTTCTTGAAAAAATACCATATTATCCTTGTACTATGTGTAAAATGAATGTAAAAGTGTATCATGTTACCATTACTCAAAGCGATATGGTGTTAGGTTTTGACTCTTAAGTTGCAGCTAACCTTTCTAGTATTGGATTCAACTTCTGCTGTCAAACGAAGCCATGCAGAGTAGACCAAGGACTCATAGACGGTAACATGAGGAGAGTGGATGTCATTCTGCTCACAATAACCAGAAATACGAGCAAATGTTTCTTGCCTTTTGGGATAACCAGAAACTTTTATGTTTCCCTCAATATACCCACCAGTTTTCCTTCCAGCTAAAACATCCATCAATGTAGTTTTTCCAGCACCACTTACACCCATCAAAGCTGTGAGAACACCAGGACAAAATGCACCACTCACACCTTTCAAAAGCACCAATTTGTCCTCCCTTACACCTTGATCCTTCATTTCCTGCCGATTCCAACAATTATGTTTTAACTAAATGAAAATTTAGTTAAAATCACTATT
The DNA here is from genome assembly GCF_000741045.1 of Vigna radiata var. radiata. Lineage (NCBI taxonomy): Eukaryota > Viridiplantae > Streptophyta > Magnoliopsida > Fabales > Fabaceae > Vigna > Vigna radiata. Next base: position 754,137 of record NC_028359.1, on the reverse strand, counting down.
AGTTATAACTTTTAAGTGACTTACTTGTGGCATATCAACAGAGTACACTATTTGATCAAATGTGATAGAATATGGTTCAAAAGGAAGAACCATTCCTCTATTCTTTCTGCGGCTACAACTCCCAGAACTTTCTGCATGACGGTGAAAAACCTGTTCACTTAAGCACATATATTGAAATTGAAAATAGTATGCACGCATTGAGTTTTCATGAAAGATATAAATAAGGTATATCACCTAAACATGTTAGTCCTTCTTCTCGAGCTCTCCCATTAGCCACACCACCTTCTGATTCTTCAGTTATTGTTGTCTGCGGCTTGTCAAATGCTGCAAAAACAATATAGACGTGTTTGATCAAGTTTTGCTTTGTTACAAGAATCTTAAACAAACAAATGTGAAACTACTCACGATTTAGGTAAGTGAGAGCCAAAGTGTACATAATGTTGAAGAGGAAGATAAATCCAATCAATGCCCCAATTCCTATCCAGTACCAATATGCATGTGTGAAGAACCCACGTGACTCCAGAATTTGAATTCCCAAAGTCTTATTTGAATTTGGGGTGAACTGTGATTGCAAAGCAAACATATTAGGAGGTTCATCGGTGAGACATAAACACCAATGAGATTTAAGTCCAATCATATAAGGGATTGACATCACTGTATCTAAAACCTTAAGACAATGGATTAATGGATCTTTCACTTTTATACAGTGTTCTACTTCCTTATTTCTATCCAATGTGAAACTTAGACTCACTTGGATTTCCAACATATTAAGTGTAGTCGTTTTCTAACATAAAGTAAGTAATCTAAAGTTGCTAGTTAAAGAAATTACGTGGTTCCAACTGTTTCCAAGGAATTCATTCACCACTATTGCATTCTGTCCATACATTAAAGGTGAAATCCAGTAACCCCAAATCCACCAGTCCTTGATATCATCTATTTCATTGCCAGTTTAAACAAAGAAGCATTAGTATCAACCACCATCTCAGATGACAGAAACAAATTGATGACATTGTTAATTGAACTCACTTCTTGATAGAATGAAGCCACCCAATGCAAAAAGAATGAGAAGTGCAAAGGACCCAAATGTGTTAGCCACAATCATGTTCCTACCAAGTGCTGCAATAGCTCGGAACAAACCAGAAGACATTTGGTTTATCAGTAGTAGCACAAGGTACTGCTTTAAAAACCTACATAAAGAATGAGTTCACATCAAAAGTAAAGACTACAAGCAAATAAATAAAGCATAAGTGACCTTCACTCAAAGGAAATAGATGAATTACCTCGAAACATTTGGATCAAATCCAATTACGTAGTAGGTCAGAAATACCCAAACAGCAGCTTCTAAAAATGTAATAGGGATCTTGAGGATCCATGAGGGAATAGCATATGCCCATGAAGGATAAAATAGAAGGTCTCGTTGCTTGTAGAAAATAGGAAGCTTTACAATGGTCATTGAAATCTCAGCCAATCCATTAAACATAAGAATTACTACTGCGAAAAATAGAGCACCAGTATAAACACCTCCATCACCCAAGTTATTCCGATGCATCTCAGTTCGCAGAAACATTGTCATGGTCAATATTGCCAAAGTCGTAAGCTATGTAAAGCACAGGAAAATCAATAGTAAGCAAAATCATTATAGTTTCAAATAAAGGATTATAATTTAGAAGCATTGATTCATAGTAGCAGAAAGTGTAGGAGAGTATAATTAGTTTATAAGTAATCACAATGTATCATTTTAGATAAAGTCAGTAGAACTCACCTGGAACAGCTTGAAGATGTAAACAAATGAATTCCTTTTCATGAGCAAAAACTCTCTTGAGATGTTAGCCTTTATCAATTCCTTCTTGTTCACGCCATACCTTTTCGTGGTTAATGCAGCTGGGTGGTTTTTGGACTTGTCAAATGGAGTTGCAAGCTCTTCTCCAATTCTCCTCCCAACATGAAATGACTGAAATGCCTCAGTAAATTGAGTGACAGTTACAAACCTGTATGGCTCATTTCTGTGCATCCAATACTGCTCTTGATCCTTTCTTGAAGTTACCTGTGACAAAACATCAAATTTATGTGCATTGCTTTCTGCAAAAAACATCAAACGAGAGATGCAAAACAAAAACTTTTAACTTACTTCTTGTAGAAAGTCAGCAACACCTTTCCTCTCTGGACATTGGAAACCAACAGATTCAAAAAATTCAAGAACATGTTCACGGGGTCCTTGGTAGACAATTTGGCCATCAGATATAAGAATAATGTCATCAAAAAGTTCATAAGTCTCCGGTGCTGGCTGGAGTAAAGAGATAACTGCAGTTCCATCAAGAATGTGAACATATTGCCTGAGACACTTCACAATTTGAAAAGTTGTGGAACTGTCTAAACCAGTGGATATTTCATCCATAAATAGAGCATTTGCTGGTCCAACCAACATCTCCCCTGTAGTAACCCTCTTCCTTTGTCCTCCAGATATACCACGCAACATTTCATCCCCCATCATTGTATCAGCACATATATCCAACCCCAGAATCTGCAAAGTATTAAAAGCAAATGCTTTGTCGGCTCATTTTACAGACATTTTAGCATATTTAGTCCTTGACAAAATACTAAAACCATGTTACTTTTAGTAAATGTAGGGACAAGAAATTTGGAATGTTTTAAGGAACCATAAGCATATATCTTGTACTATTCTTTGAACCATGAGAGGACATTGCTCTAGTGTTACCTTCAGAACATAATCTGTTACCAGACTTGCCTCCTGACCTCCAGTTACAGCTGCCTGGTATATCACAAGACATTCAATTGCAGAGATATTATATCCATGGCTATAGAACTAGCTTAAATTAATGTAACATGAATTGATAATTTTAGCTTTTCTTTTACCTTCATGTAGACATCAATGTCTGGGTCTGGCTTGATCTTTGCTTCTTTTTCTCTTCTAGCCAACTCAGATAGCAAGTCTTGATCATAACAAATGGTGAAGAGAGGCCCCACATGAATAAATCGGTGGGCAAAAGTAGGCAATGTTTGATTAAAAAGAGAAAAACAATGGTACGATCACATACTTTTACATTAAATAAGGAAACATAGTACCAAATAAAATAAATGTAAAAAATTTATCTGTGTTAAAAAAAAAAAAAAAGCAAATGGCTAACCGTAACGTGTTCCAACTCCTTGGCACCTTGCTGAGAATGCCAAGGTTTCCCTCACTGTCATTTCTCCAATATGAACATCATTCTGGCTAATATATGCAGCTGTTCTCTGAGGAACAAACTCGTCAAATCCATGCCCATTATAAGTCACTCTCCCCGATGCCTAGATGACACAATAAAGGCATCTAAATTAAACCAAAACCACCACTTTCTAATGCAAAAATTAAGGGAAATTGTTTTTCACCTTAAGATTTGGATCAAGTTTTCCCGACAGGGCTAAAAGGAGTGTGGTTTTTCCTGAACTTGGAGGACCCAAAAGTAGTGTCATCCTGCGAGGTTTGATTATTCCACTGACATCTTTAAGGATAGTAACATGTTTCTTTTTGCCTGAGAGAATATGGAGAGAAGTAAAGACACTCTAAAAAGGCAAAGAGAAAAAAAAGAAAGAAATTGTAAGAGAGTGAAAGAAACTAACTCAAAAGAATAAACACAAAAAGTCAAAAGCTAGAATCTGCCAAATGTACCTACCTCCACAATGTTAGTAACGAAGTTCACAAAAGTAGGCAAAGCTCTACTTCCCACATAAGTCTCTGCCTCAACATTTAAGTGCTCATATCGAACTTCGATTGTCGGAATATCAATCCCAACTCTGAAAAATCAAATTACCAAAACAAATAAAAACACAACAGAGAAACCTTATCAAGGATCATCACAAAATAACAGAGACAAGAAACATAGAAAAACAGAGGAAAGAAGCAACATCAATGCATCCTTACTCTTTACCTATCAATCCGACCCTTAAGCTTCAACAGAAACCTCTCATTGTCCTCTTCAGCAACATTGATCAACCTGTCCAAAAGTTTCTGTCTTTCTCGAAATCCAAGTTCAGTTATATCAATCTCATTGGCGACTCCACGTGAAGTGGTCAACAACCCTTTCTTCAAACGGTTGTAAGTAGGTAGCTTCTCAAGTGCAGCCCATTTCAGAGCTTCTTCATCTGTTCCCTCTTCATGATTTGATGACCTCGAAAAACCCTCCATTATACTCCTTCTCCATGCAGTAGAACTGCTCGCACGTAAACTATTACTTGCTCTGTATATATCACTCCCCTCCATAGCTACCACAGCACAACCTTTGCAGCTTCACACATGCAGTCACAGACCAAAGAACAGTGCTATTTGTAGCCAGTTGTCTTTTTCAGTTGGGTTTTCAGTTTTCATGACGCCGGAAATGGAAAGCGTGTGGTTATATACACAGATACCTGTTCACACTTTCTTATATGGAAGTTCTTGTTTTTAACTTAGAATTCTCTTTGCTTATTGTGTTCTCTCATTCAAATAGGCAAAAGTCAAAACTGGTGTGATAAACATAGCAGGTGGAAGGTTTATATGCCATGAGAAACCCTCGAGTCAAGCCGCTGAATTAATGCATGCATGCCATTTTGGTTACTGACAATGATAGTGCTTGCACATTTTAATGGCCGGGATTAGTGCTACAACCGAATTTTACATTGGATTTATGACGTTGTTGAAGGTTGAAAGTTGTGTCTCATTAAATGTCTGTCGTCTCATTTACCGTGCTAAGGTTTTCACTTTCGCAGACAAATTTCCAGATTACGTTTTCAAATCACTGTGATGTGACAGTAAAAGTAGATTGCTCATAAATTTTTCTACTATGCAATTGTATGTATTAATTACAGTTTTAAATACACTAGTATGAAAAATGTTTTGGAATTGAAAAATAAAATCTTTTTACGATTTTACATATATCAAAATTTGAAAAACATTTTATGGATATAGACAAAAAAAAATTAAAAATTAGGGAGGTCATACAACTTTAAACGAAGAAATCGGTGTATGAGTTCACCTTAACATATGAGGTAGAGGTAAAGTTGTGCACTATTAAAATAATTTTAAAAAGTCTTGTAATCGATTACAAATGATTGAACTCTTAGAGGATAGACAAATTCACCTATAATAAGCAAAAACTCTGTGATAATAGATTAAAGGCCTCGGTAATCGATTAGTAGAGAGCTTTGGTGTTAAAACAAAGTATTTTTGATTTTGTAAACTATGTTTGTTACTTATTAATAATTATTAGAGTTTCCATTTAAATTGTTAGCATTCAAATTAACATTTCTATTATAATATTGTTACCGTTTAAATTAATATTATTAAAATTTTCATTTAAATTGTTAATTATAAACAAATTCACATTTCTATTATTAGAGTATGTAATAATTATTAATTATATATAAATTAACATTTTTATTATTACATTTAAAATAAAAATTTTAATAATTACTAATTATATACAAAGGAACATTTTTATTATTATATTTAAATGGAAATTGTAATATAACTAGTTATATACAAATTAACATTTTTATCGTTATATTTAAATGAAAATTGTAATAATTATTAATTTAAATGACAATAATTTAAATGGAAAATCTAATAATTATTAATAATTAAAAATATATAATTACATTTTTTAAATTTTACTAAAATAATTATTTTTAAAAATTAAAATAATTATCTTTCTAGTTTTATTTTTTAAGTCACAGCCTTTTAAATTTAACCGTTTTAAAAAAATTAAAGTAAAACAATTATTTATAATAAAAATATTACTTATGAAATAATTATAAATTATCTTAAAAAATTATAGAAATTACTTATATTTATTTTTATAATAAAGAATTTTTTTTGTTATGTGTGTTTTATTAATTATTATTAATTATTAAAGTTTTCATTTAAATTGTTACTATTTAAAACTTGTTTGACTACTTTTTCGATGTTGATCTCGATCTTATATTAATAATTCTTTTAAAAAATTTACGATGTATTTAATTATATAAAAATGATAGAAAATATGAAATGGATTTTAAAGTTTATTAAAGTTTAAGATGTTATTATTTAAATTAGTAATTATTAAAATTTCTATTTAAATTGTTACTTAAAGTTTCTTTGACTACTTTCTGGATGTTGACCTCAATCTTATATTAACAACTCTTTTAAAAAATTTAAGATGTATTTAATTATATAAAGATGGTAAAAAAGATGAATTGGATTATAAAGTTTATTAAAGTTTAATATTTTATTGTTTAAATTAGTAATTATTAAAATTTCTATTTAAATTGTTAATATTTAAAATTTCTTTGACTACTTTCTCAATGTTGACCCTGATCTTATTCTAACAATTCTTCTGACAAATTTAAGATGTATTTAATTATTTAAAGATGGTAGAAAAGATGAAATGGATTATAAAGTTTATTAAAGTTTAAGATTTTATTGTTTAAATTAGTAATTACTAAAAATTTTATTTAAATTGTTAATATTTAAAATTTCTTTGACTACTTTTTCAATGTTGACCCAATCTTATACTAATAATTCTTCTGAAAAATTTAAGATGTATTTAATTATATAAAGATGGTAGAAAAGATGAAATGGACTAGAAAGTCAATTAAAGTGTAAGATGTTAGTCTTTAAATTAATAGTTATTAAAAAATTTATTTAAATTATTACAATTTAAAATTTCTTTGACTACTTTCTCGAAGTTGACTTCGATCTTATACTAACAATTCTTTTGAAAATTTTAAAATGTATTTAATTATATAAAGATGGTAGAAAAGATAAAATGAATTATAAAGTATACTAAAGTTTAAGATATTACTTTTTAAGTTATTAATCATTAAAAAATTTTATTTAAATTGTTATTATTTAAAATTTCTTTTATTACTTTCTCTATGTTGATCTCTCTTATACTAACAGTTCTTTTAAAAAATTTAAGATGTATTTAATTATATAAAGATAATAGAAAAGATGAAATGAATTATAAAGCTTATTAAAGTTTAAGATGTTATTTTTATATTAGTAATCATTAAAATTTTTATATAAAATTTCTTTGATTATATTGATCTTGATCTTATACTAATAATTTTTTTGAAAATTTTAAAATATATTTAATTATATAAAGATTGTAGAAAAGATTAAATAGATCGTAAAGTTTACTTTAGAAGAGTGCTTGATCAAAAACGTTTTTTCTTTAACATTCTGATATTAAAAGAAAGTAATTAGGTTTACGTGGAAGATGTTAATGAATTTAAAAAGGGCATCGACAGTATAGAAAAATTGGTAGAACATCCCAAACAAGTCTAACGTTAGGATGATCGAAAATAACGTTTAGCTTAGATGATGTTGACTATATTTGTTGTATGGGAAATACTAATATTTTTTTATTTTTTTAACATTTAATATTGATTACGTGTCAATTTATGATTGGTCAAAAATCACTTCACAATCAATAATAATAATTATAAACATTATTGTAGAGTGATTTTTGACCAATCATATATTAACACGTAATCAATGTTCAAATGTTATAAAAAAATATTGTCTAAATATCATTATCCATATTTTTTTTACAAAAGGGACCTAGAAAGGTTCACACACCAAATTCCACTGGCCTTTGTCAGAGTACACCAATCACAAATCACGTGGAATTGTTTGGTAGTTTACCAAACATTAAGAATATTATGTTTTCGTATTTAATGTTTTCTGTTGAACAAAACAAAATCTCATATTACTTATCATTTAATACTGATTTAAACAGGTGTACTGGTAGAGAAATAATATTTTAAATACACGAGTATTTAAAATAATATTAACAATTTTAGTTACTAAAATATAAACTTAATTAGTAATTTGGTTAATATATTTAAGATTTTAGTTCAATTGTTTTTTTATATTTATTTCTGATTGAATTTCTATTTCTTTTAAAATACTCGATGTAACGTTTATGTTTCAATTGTATGGTTGAAGTTCCTTATTTAAAACACTTTAGGTTGTCTTGAAGATTGGACAGGCTTTTTAGTTGTCCTCTATCCTTCAAGTTACTTTTTTCACTCTCCCTTCTGCTTGTCCAAGCCGAGTGGACGGACACCTGTCAAAGGCATTCCGATACTCAAGTTAGTAATGTAACTGAATGGTTGGCATAGCAAGTAATGCATATATTGTGCATCCTAATCCTAAAGTCATATCTGACCTTTATTTATACTAGTCGTAGTGTGTTTTTACCTTACATTGGCCTAATGACGGTCCAATTACATCTTAATCTGCCTTAGGGTTTTAATGAGTTATTATCGTTTATAATCTAACCATGAAGTCAGCCTGGGTGGTCGCCCTGGTAGTTGGTCGGCTTGAGTGGTCTGCCTAGTGATTGGTCGGCTTGGATAGTCGGCCTGGATGGTCGATCTAGATGGTCGGCTTAAATGGTCGGCCTGGTAGTACCATATAACTGTACAGTATAGTTTATATTAAATTGGCATAAATCTTTGTAAAGTTATTACATGTCAAAATTTGTGTTACTTTCTATGTTGTTGAGTGGAGAGCATTTGAGAGGGTGCAAAGAGATGAACAAGGGAGTGTGGCTCATAAAAACAAAACTGGACCGTTAGCCCATTGTGCACTAAACAGATGAGTTCATACTTTTTTATTTCTCTTTTTTTATTTTTTTTCTTATTTTGTTTGCTTTTTTTTTATCATTTATTTGTAAAAGGATTCTTTTTTCTTAATTAACTTTTTGATCTTTTATTAATTTTTAATCTAAATGAAAATTATTTTTTAAACTTTACATTTTTAAATAAATTTTTGTTCCACTCCTTTTATTTGCCATCAATTAAAAATATATTTCTATTTTTTCGAAAACAAATTTATTCATCTGTATGAAATTGATGGTTGAGAGTTGTATCTAATAAAACCAATATGGTTTGTTATTAATTATGGATATTCAATGTAGTATAATCATTACAGCAAATTTTCTCAGTATTTTTTTTCTTCATTATAACTTTTACAAGTCAACTCTTTTGTCATTTATAATATTAGAAAAAATAATTGTTGTCTCCTTTTCACTTATTATGAATATTGTTTATAATATTATGAATAAAAAACTCAAATTTAAATATTAAGTATGAAAAGCAAAATTAGAAATTTATTGGAGAAACATTTTTAAATTTTTAAGCTTTGCTTTTCTACAAATGCTTTTATTGCAGTCTACTTACAAAGAATCTTAAACTTGTATTATCCCATGAACACTTCAGCTAAATGTGGCTTATAATACCTCCTCACAACCTTTTTAAACTCATTTTACTTGAAATAAGTTTTGTTAAGCCAACAAGCATCATCACAACTCAATTTGTAGAAGATGCAGTTCAAAAATAAGGCACAATAACAGTAAATCAAGACACGATTATGCAGTACCACCACTCAGATCATTACTGAAAAGTTTATCGAGTTCATTAGATATACTAAAACATGTTTTGATACATTAAAATAATGATTTTTACTATAGTTCCTACAAAGCTTTGTTTTTCTTTTGGTCTATTTGACTAAATGATATAATTTTACTATCTTATTACAAACTTTTATCTTTATTAAATAAGTAAATGTTTTTTTGAACTAAAAATACCATGACATTTTCATATACCAAAAACATTTTTTATCCTGTAAGATATAGACTTCTGTGGGGTAGTTTTGGATGTTGACAGTTTATATCCAAAGAATGCAGGAAACTAAAAGAGTATGATATTATGCTTGATTATACTTCATACAGTTTTTCTGTTTGGATTGAACTTCCATTTCTAACATTTTTCTGTATCAAATTTCATTATTGCCCAACTTATATACGTAAACAAATCCATTCCTAAGTAGCAAACAATTGGAGAAAAAACAATCAGAAGTTGTTGAAGAGTGTAAAATCACAACAAAATTCACTTGATTATTCAGTAAATGGGCAACCTCATACAAAATAATGCATCCACCCAAAAGTCTTACCTACTTTTCATACATGGGCGTACAACAGGTGTTGTTAGTCAGTAATTCTTAAGTTTACATCACTCTACATCAACTTGCTCATTCTCTTTTGCAGCACTACCATTGATACCAGGGACTAGTTCAGATTCACAAGACCCAGAAGACAATCTTTGGTATTTGAAAGTTGGGAGAAGCTTATATTTTCCAAATGTCAGAAACTGACTCAGTTTCTCATAGCTCCATCTTTGTTGAATATACACCACAATTGCAAGAACAATAGCAGTCACAGAAATAGCAATATCCCCAAATTTCGAGTAAAAATCCAAATTTGGATTGACAAATTCAGAGTCCTCAGAGAAGTAAGGATTTGAAACTGGAGCTCTTATGCAATCATATATATGAGGAAGAAGTCTGACCACAGTGATTCCAATAAAATATAGTTTTCTGAGAGGTTTGCAATGGATATGCCACAATAGATTCCCAATGATTTGAGGAAGCAAGAAAAAGTCTTCAACAAGACCTACATATTCTTGCAATTCTGTTGCCCATCCCGGCAATGGATGAGAATTTCCTCCATCAACCAAATATGTCTTTGCTATAAGATCCTTCTGACTGGTCTTTGTGCCATGAACTATTAAAACAATAACATACCCTATCACATGCATGAAGAAGGTACAAAGAAATACCCATTTATCACTAGGGACTCGATGTGGCTCAAGAGGGGAACGTGCTTGCAATCTGATGCGAGACTTCCATACCTTCTGAAAAAGTCTCAGAGTTATCAGCAATGATACAATCAACAACAGTTTCACAGAGTAATCAATGACATGGAGCCACTCACTGCTCTCCAATTCACTAGATGACATATCATAAGATTCAGAAACCATTTTCTTAAAGAGTGCCTCTGCACCTGTGACCAAAGGAATGGTATACCCAAGAGCTTGAACACCTAGAACCACTAGAGATATATATGGAAGAGAATCCACACTATGTTGTATATAAAACAGTTGGCTTAAAATGCACCCAATTGCAAATGAAAGTGTCAAGAGTCGAAGAATCCCTTCAACACCTCTGCGTGAGAGAACATCCTCACGTTGCTTCCTGTATATGATTGGAAACGTTTTGAGCTTTATAGGATCGAATCTAAGGGAATCATCATCATTCCTTTGACTTTCTATTGATATTGTAGCTCTGGGATCGACTAGCCACCGAGTTGTGGTAGGAGGATAAGCCACAACCACCTCAATCAAACAGTCCATTCCAGCCTCAAGATCATAACTCTGATATAAGACCTTCCATGATGCTCTCACATCTCTGCAACCAATTAGATACATTTTCCCAACATGTGGATCATAAAGACCCTCTAGAAAAAGCACAGAGAAGTTACTGTAACCTTTTCCAGCAAGACTGAGTTGTGCAGATACATTTATAAGGAGTTGCTTTTCTGTATATTCAGCAGCCGTGGCATGATATGGCGTTTCCTGTTCAGATGCTGAACCATTTTTATCATACCAATAGCGTCCAAACAAGGGACCAACCGAGAGAATCTCCAGTTGAATGTCAACTCTTGGGGCCAAGACATTGGGCAAAGGGTCAGGAAATCCAGAGACATGATAAGTGAGATCTTCTGCAAGAAGAGACAGGCTATCTTGGAATGCCTCGTTGTCCTCAAGTTTGGGGAATGTTAGCAATGATTTCTTAATGACAGTCGTAAAACTGAAGGGCTCATTTTTTTCTAGGACAGCACCAGCCAAAGTAGTTTTGGAGTAACTGTAATGTGGGTTAGTGAGCTTGAAATAGTTCCAGAGTTCTGAAGGTAGCACAAGTTGCTCAAACGATAGGGGAAAGAAGGCACTACTGTTACTAATGGGAGACAAAGTTCCCAAAATAATACTATGTTGCTTTAAGGAAAAAGTGGTGGGAATATACATACAGATCCGAGTATTACAGCTACTCCCTTTGGCATCAACAACTCCTAGGCAACCAACCATGCAAAGCTGTCCACTAGAAGACTTCCAAATCCCTTCGGCAGCAAGAGACGTGTTGCTAGGCCCAGATCTTTTTGCTGCAGTATACTCATTCTCTGATGGAGAAATGGCTCTGAAAACAGTTGATACCCTAGTAGAACCAGTATTACTCTTGCTAGCTTCTTGACTACAGATAACATCCTGCATATAAAGTTTAACGCCTTGAAAGCCTCCATCCGTTGATTTGATTTCCTTATCTGACAAAAAAGGACCTAATTTACTGCAGAAATCATCTCTGCCATTACATCTCCAGTTTGTCACCACAGACAAAGGTTTTTCTCTAGTAATTTCTTCAAGGATTTCACAAAACCTTGCCCCCTTGTAGACAGCAATGCCATCATCCGTCAGGTTATCTTTAACTGGGTACGGATTGCATGCTTTGGATACAATCTGTTGTGAGCCAAATGTGTACTTTGCTGACTTGCCCAACTGTGATGACATGTGAACAACATCAAAGTATTTAGAATTGGACTCCCGGTTCAAGCTTCTTAGCTCTCCACTGATTATCCTGTTTGTTAATGTGAATGACAACGGATACCGAAGAACAAGCAGAATTTGATCATCTTCTGACAACGGTATATCACCCGGATTCTTCATCCATGACCAAGGGTTGGCAGGGTCAGCCTCTCGAGTAGGAAGCATAGTGTTCCCTAACAAACACAATACCCTTTCCCCACCATTTTTCCTTGATTCAGTGTAAATCCCTTGAAAGGAGATTGAAAGCTGAGAATGGCTGGGCCATAAACGAAACTCAGGATTCCCATCAAATGCATTGTCCACAAAATTGCCATCTCTAGTAATGCCAATCACCATGAAACCATTGATAGGAATTGACTTCTTCAAGCGGTGGTCAAGATCAACATCCGAAACCCAAAAAGAGACCAAGTTCATTGAAGCACGATCTTCAGACAAGGTTCCAGGAGATTTGCTTGCATCAAATGGCATTATGGGAAACTTACCCCCATCCTGCCTCCAATCCCCATTCACAAAAGAAAACTCTCTTTTCATACCAGTAACACTATATTCATATCTCAATTCAGATGAAGCAGACAACACAGATGCACACTGTTTCTGAACTTCACTCATGCGATCATACTTATAGGTCACCTGGGGGTTCCTATCAAAACTATACATTTCCTCAGGGAAACGTGAATTTGCGAGAACATGGATCACCAACAGATCACAAACACACCAAAGGATAACAATGGCTGAAAATAGAAACTTCATGATTGCTGGTGATGAAAGTTTATCACTTTTCCTGACAAATCCCGAAAACTAAATGACCCAAATGGTTTTTTTGCCAAAATTCAATGAAAAATCGAACTCCATTACATACACGACACAGCTACCACTACGCGTGAAAATGCAGGCAGCACACAAAAATCAACCACAGATCACGGTCTCAGAGAAAATCTAAAGAGAAAAAACAAAAACATTACAAGTCAAGGTAGAGTCATCATCAAGTCCAAAACAAGTGAGAGAACGAACCTGAATCAGACACAGATCAACAATTGACAGTGAAAAAATTATTCGATTTGGATTAGGAAACAGGAAGACAGAAGAAGAAGCAACAGTGGACTTCAACGTAAGATGAAAGACTTTAATTGAATTGAATTGAAGTAGAAGTTTTTGGGGTCTGTTTGGTTTCCTCTTTCAGATCCAAACTATTTTTTATTTTTATTTGGAAAAATCCAAAGATAATATTCCTTTTTTTCTTTTCTTTTTTAATTTTCGATTTCTTAGTTCGGTGGCTTGTATTTGTCATATATCAACTAATTTTGGACAATATTTAAAGAAATAAAAAAGGCCATATTCCTCTTTTTTTTTTTTTAATTTTGGTTTCTTAGTCAATCAAGAAATTAGATATAGCTACTACAGCAAACCACTAATTATAATATAGTAAGATAATCACAATATATATATATATATATATATATATATAGTATCATAATTAATTGTTGATGTTAACATTTCATCATATTTAAAAGTTTCATTATTGGAACTTGTCATGCATTTAACAAAATATTTAGACAAAAATCTGAATATGATTGCGGAAGAACACACTTTATTCAAAAAAATAATGCTTTTTTTGAAAGAAAATTATCATTAGATTGAAATTTTTTAAGCATGTACGCTCTATTTATAAAATTATATTAATTTAAAATTATTTAATTAAAAATATTAAAGTATATGCAATATATATATATATATATATATATATATATATATATATATATATATATATATATATATATATATAAACTCTTTGGTTTGGTGATGCTTAATGATCAATGTTTAGCCTAAACCTCTATATATTTAGTTAAAACTTTTAAGATACTTTTTTAGTATAATAAGAAAAAATTTAAAATCTAATCTAAATTATTTAAGTTGGTTAATTTTAATTAAAAAAAATTATATTTAAAATAATTAAGAATGTTTTTATTTAGTAGGATTATTAATTTTTTTTGTTATTGTTAGGAAAGTTAAATTTATAAAAAAAGTACATTATTATAATTAATGTTAATACTTTTTAAAATAAATACACATAATAATTATTAAAAATACAAAATTAATCAAATTAATTATTTTTTTGTTAGTATCAAATATATCCTGCTTAATTTATAAATATACCCATTTTTTAAATATTTCTAAAATTGTCGAACTTGCATGAAGACATCCACTTTGTTTGATGAAGGTTTCAATTTGAAATTGAAGATGAAATTATAAGGTTATTTTAGTAAAAAAAGTGCTTGATAGAAGAGGAAATGGAGGTACGTGTAATAATTGGATAGGGTATGTTTATCAAATATATAAACTCAGATGACCTTTTGCATGGCATATTATAGTTTTTTTTTTTTTGTAATTTATTTTATGGTATTATTAAAAATTTACAGAATAGAATCAAAGTAACACATTTACTAAATATTGAACATAAAAACATTTGTTGTATATTATACAATGATCATTTTTAAAATAAGCATATGCTCAATATTTTTATAATAATGTCAACAATTTATAATTTTGTATATTAACAATTTTAATATATTTATCATATTTTTAAGAATTATTATATATTTTCCAATATACAAATATAATGTATCGTGTTATATTATTTTTAAAAATAAATGTGTAGATATATCGGGTACGTTTCATATCTTATATAAATATAAAATACATGTTGTATCCAATACACATGTAACATGATTTGTGGCAAATAGCAAAGCCCATTATTTATTTAAGGATTAAATATGTTTTTAGTCTCTATACTTTGGGGCGATTTTGGTTTTAGTCCATTTTCAAATTATAGTACAATTTAGTCCTTCAACTTTAGAAAATTCTGGTTTTAGTGTTTTTTACCAATTTTTTTTAACTTTACTAAATTGTACCATAGTTTGAAAATAGACTAAAACCAAAATTGCCGAAAATATAGGGACTAAAATCATATTTAATCCTTTATTTAAATACGATGTTGATAATTTTAATAATAAGTTTTCATATGATTAAAAACATGTTTGTATAAACTAATAACGACTTGTGACATTTTATTTTTATAAAGAATGAAAATGAAATAAAAAATAATTAAAAGTACTATAAACTAATATCGATATATACATACACGATGTTATGTCAATCTAAAAGAAATTAAATTGAATTGCTTTTAAAAGCTAAAAGACTTGATTGAAAAAAATAAAATAAAAATTATACGATTTTAATGTCAATCTAAAAAAATTAAATTGAATTGTTTTTAAAAACTAAAAGTCCTGATTGAAAAAATAAAAATTATAAATCTAATTGAGTTTTTCAAGATCGGACAACTAAAAAGTATTCAGACTTTGTTTTATTATACAATGGTATAATTGTATAGGTTTCTTATTATTATAAATATTAATTAAATAATAACATGTTAATTTTTGTTTGTTAAATTTAATAAAATAATTATAATAACATAAATATTAAATGAATAATAACTAAATAATTATATACAAAAATTAAATAAAAATTGAATATTGAACCTATTTAAATAAAAACAAATATGAAATTATTATATATGTATACATAATTATCGTATTGGTCATTGAAAAACTTATATATCTTGATACATACACTAATACATAGAGATTCTATCAATCAAATTTAGAAAATATCTTGATTGATTTGTGGTCCCAATAACCTATTAGTTTGTATAATTGAAAGGATGAAAAGCCATGAAATTAATCTGAGTTGTTTGCGGACAGTTGGAAATTAATGTTAGTTGCTAGAAAAGATATATATATAGAGAACCACGATAAATAATTTCAAATAATAACAAAATGTACGATATATTTTCACAACTATTTTAATAACTTTTTGATAATATATATTATTATTTTATTGATTTATTTAAATTTATGTTTAAGAAAATATTGAAATGAAACAGTATAATCATTTTATTAATTTAGTTAAATTTATGTTTAAAAAATATCTTAAAGGAAGTAATCACAAATTTCTATTGTGAAAAATTGTCAAAATATATTTGTAAGAAGAATTTTTTTTCTTTTTTTACTGTGAAATCCATCCTCTTATATTTTACATGTTTAGTGTTCATTTTTCCTATGTTTATTTTATTTATTTCATTAATATAATATTGGAAAATGATATTTTGACACCAATTTTTGACACTATTTTGACACTATACACGTATCAAAACGTAGTTGGACGATTTCAAATTAAAAAAATTAAGATAAGAACATATTTGAAAGAAAAAAACCAAATTTTTTTTTAATTTAAAATTGTCCAACCACGTTTTGACACGTATACAGTGTCAAAATGGTGTGAAAAAATTGGTGTGAAAATATAATTTTCCTATAATATTTCTAACTTCCAACTTTAGTATCTCTCCTATCATTTCTGCTTTTGACTTTTCTGTCCCCATAAGTATGCCCAGCAAAGCAAGCACCCTATCATTTGGTGAAAGGACAACTTTTTTAAAATAATAATAAAAAAAAAAAAAAATATATATATATATATATATATATATATATATATATATATATATATCTATACATATAATAATGTGATATGAACGTAAGATTGAAGTAAATAGAACATAGAAATTAAATCAGGAATTCTGTAACATGAACTATTAGTTAAAACCAACAGTCAACTAACCACTGGTCTGAAAAAACAGCAGATACTTTCTTCTGTAACAAGTCATGAAATGCCTATCGTTCTAATCTTCGTATGTAACAAATGAACGTTGTTTGTATCCTGCAACAACTATAAACAAAGTCTCAGACGTCATATAAAAACAAGAAATAAACATAAATTTATATATACATAAAATACATTAGAGATGATAAAAGATAAACAATATCCTCTAATTGTGGAACTATATATATATATGGATACTTTCCCCAGCTGCAATAAGCGCTTTTCAGCAGAAAAGCGAGTAAATCCAAAATCCAAACACTGAATTATGAACTGTGAAGTCCTAAATTTTTTGTGCCATCTTCAGATGTTCCCCACTCCACCAGCATTCTGGTTTGCCAAAAGTTCTTTATTCAAATGGATAAACAGACTCTCATATCTGTAACTATATATATAGTTTTGTACACTGTACATTCCCACATGATCACAACATTGGTGATCATTTTCTGAAACATAGTACATATATATAAGAATAAAAATTGTTGTCTAGGCAATTAAACTTGCATGTTCTTCAGACTTGGTGGTCTTGGATGAGCAAAATCCAAAAGGAAAACCTCCACATTCAAGCTCCCTTAATTTGAGAAGTAAGTAAAGCACAATGCCGACAAAAAATCCCAAAGCAGCACTTGAACCAGTGAGTGAAACAGCAGCACAAACAAGCATAACGAAAGATTCTTGTTTAGTGTTCATGTCTCTAGCAGCCATGGCTAACTCAATCCCTGCAAACAACAAAAGCACTCCAAGAATCCCAATCGGAAACTCGTTCAAGATTCTTCCGAGGGAGTTTCCGAACACCAGAGCAAGCACAAGCTTTGCAATCCCCAGGAAAACCACCGAAGCACCGCTCCTACCTCCGAACCTGTACTGTCCCGCCAAACCTCCGGCTCCGTGGCAACAGGGCATGGCTCCGAACCAACACCCCACGAAATTCATAAGTCCCACACTCACTGAAACATGCATCGCCGAAGCTTCACGTTCGGGAAACAAATCCCCAGAGAGCTTGCAAACTGCAATAACTGAATTCAGAACGGATAACGGAATCTGTGGAATTGCGGCGCTGACGAATCCAACTTTAAAATCTTCCCAGGTAATCTTAACCACGGAAATCTTCGAAGGCCCAAACTTAAGATCTCCGAAAATGGAAGGGTCGCGAACGAAACCCAACACCAGACCAAACAGAAACACTATCAACGCCGCAGGGATAGTTGACAAAACCCGCAACCTCCGGTGAACCCTGACTCTGTTTTCATTTTCTTCTTCTTCTTGTTGTTGTGGCGGTGGTGGATCGTCTCCGGCGCCGGTGGTGAGGACGAGGAAGAGGACGGCTGCGAGGGCGATGGCAACGCCGTCGAGGGCGAACCAGGGGCGCGCAGGGCCGGATTTTGATTTGGCGAGGTCTTGGTCGTAGCGAATGTATTTGACGGCGGAGAAGGCGAAGGTGAGGCCCTGGGAGAGTTGGACTCCGCGGACGACGGGGAGGGGGAGGTAGCGGTAGAGGACAGACATGAGACCGGTGGCTCCGAGGACGAGGAGGACGGCGGCGACGGAGAGACCGGCGGCAGAGATCTGGGCGATGGTGAGCGGCGGCGAGGCGGAGATGGCAACGGCGGCGATGGACTTCATGGGCTGGACCGGCATGGGGAGGCCGAAGAGCAAGCCGGTGGCGATGTTATAGAGCGAAGTGAAGACGAGTGTGGTAGTGAGATTCAAGTTGTTTACCAGAGATAGAGCGAGCACGATGGGTATGTAAGTCCCTAGGTCACCCACCGCGCCGGAGAGCTCTGAGAAAAGGGTTGTCTTCAGTTTGATGGAGGAGGGGAGCCACCGGTTGTGGCGGAGGAGAGGGGTGGTAGTGGTTGACATTTCGCCCTATTGAATGGCGTTGATTGCTTCTGTGAGCTAAACTACAAAAACAACGAAGTTTATGTAGTTTTTATAAGATAATGCGGATAGATTACAGCTAGGTTAGAATAAATAATGGTTAAAACTATATAAATTATATTTGATATTTTATTTGTCATTTACAAAAACAAAATAATAGTGAAAATAGTGTAAATTTATCCAATCCAAAAAAACATGAAACAAATTAATCTAAGGATATATGTTTTTGTATGAACATGTCACGAAATGAAGTGTTGGGGAAAAACTAAAAAAGGAAAGTGAGTGGCATCTTGTATGAACAGAGAAGCACTCAAAAATGGGGTTATAATCGTGCATACGTTACGTTGCGGGATAAAACGGAATCTGGAATTTGAGATTTTTTTTTTGACAATGATATTTTAACACCATTTTTTGACACTATTTTAACACAGCACACGTGTCAAGATGTGATTGGACGATTTCAAATTAAAAAAATTAAGGCAGAGATATATTTAGAAGAGAAAAACCAAAGTTTGTTTTTTAATTTGAAATCATCCAACCACATTTTAACTCGTGTGCAGTGTCAAAATAGTGTGAAAAAATGGTGTTAAAATTTTATTTTCCTTTTTTTTTATTGTTGTACTACGTGTGTTTCTCATTGGGTAGCTTTCAATTTCAAAGCCTGTGTGGCTTTGCTTGTTATTTATGGGTTATTCTTCGATTTTCTTTTAAGATCTTGCTTACGTAGGGTTGTGGTGTTGTGGTGTGACACGAAATTGGAGATGAAGGAGATTTGTTTGGTTTCCACTAAAAGGGATAGATTATAATAATTGGAGGATGTGCTCATGATTTTGCTCCATAACTCATTTTCCCATGAATCAAAATTTCTTCTACAAACGAATGACTTCCCAAAACCAATTGGCTAAGATGACTCATCTAGAACAAGAAAAAAATATATAAATATATATAATATTATAAAGTATAATAATCTGATCAATCATAAATATTAACAAATATATGATTTCACATTAAATCGGAATTATAATTATGGTTAATTCTAAAAATAATCACATTAATCTTAAATTAGATCATCATCGTCTAGAGTGTAATTAAATCAATACTTATAAAAAAACTTATCCTAAAAATTTATAAATATTAGATAATTAATTATTTTTATTGTACATTATTATTAACACTTACAATAATATTAACTTTAACATTAAAGTATTTTTATGCAGATAACACCTCAAATTAACTTAAAAGATTATAAATAAACTTAAAAGATTATAAAGATATATGATAAAAGCGGACGATCTCATTAACTTAAACAAATGTAATAAACTAAATTATGGTAGATTTGGAATGTGACCTTTAAAATTGTCCTCCACTTTCTATTGTTTCTTTAACCGTAATAGTTTACTTTTTTTTTAATAACTATAGAGCCCTTAATAATATATTCCAAGTGAAAGATTACTTTAATTAGATTTATTAGGATAGTTAATAATTTCAATTACCTTTTGTCATATCACCAACATAGTCCACATTAATGAATCAGCAATTTCTTTCGTGGGGAAATGTGTTTGTGTGTGTATGTTTAAAATATCTATCTTTTTGACAAGTAAAATATCTATCTACTTTAATTATTCCACAAAATATTTAATATAGATACTGAAGCTTTCGTTACTTTTTCTTTAATATTTAGTATTATTTTTTGAAAGTGTATTTCTTATAATTTCTTGTATTTAAATAAGATTTTCTCACAACATGCAGCATAAAAAGAAAAATACATTTAAGATTTTACAATTTAAAACGTATTTTTATTTTATATTTTGAAATGTAAACTATAAGATTTATTTTCTGGATTATGTATTTCAAAATAATCCTAAATTTCTAAATGAACAAATCTATATTTTAAAATATATAATATAAAATTTGTTATGAATAAAACGGAAATCCTAACCGAAGGAGCAAAATTGAAATTTGGGTTAAATATGTTTTTAGTCTCTATACTTTAGGCTAATTTTGGTTTTAGTCTCTCACTAAGGTATAATTTAGTCCTTCAACTCTAGAAAACTCTGATTTTAGTCTTTTTTATCAAAATTTTTTAACTCTGGTTTGAAGGATTAAATTGTACCTTAGTTTGAAAGAGGAACTAAAACCAAAATCGCCCCAAAGTATAGGGACTAAAAACATATTTAACCCTTGAAATTTTTAAATATGAAAGAATACAAGATGAAATCATGAAAAATTTCGCAAAAACTGTTCAAAGTGGTCCTTTTTGGTAACGGCGTTAACGGCAGACCTGTTAGGTGTCTAACATGTGCTGATGTGGCATTGTTATGTGTTTTAAAAAAAAAAAATATTGTGACGTATAAATGTATGTTGTTAGGGTTAAATTAAAAAATGAATTAGGATTATATTACAAAATGAATTAGGGAGCCGCCACACCTCACCTCAAGGAGCCGGAAAAGGTTTCCGGCACATTCCCAACTGAGGTTGAAAGGAAAAACTCTAACAGTTCGGTTTGCTATGAGGACAAGCTACCCGAATCAAAGTTGCAAGCCACAGAAAGAAAGTCTTCCAGAGAAAGATCTTTAATTCAAGAGATGAATGCTTCAGTTGAAGACGTAGAATCCCTTTGGGATTCTGATGCAGAGGATACTTCCAACGTCCTCAATTTTGTTGTAGGAATAAACGAAAGGGCTAGGCAAAAGCCATTGGACGAGGACATGGATAATATTATGGTAAGCACCACACGCACCCACTAACACTTACTCTAATGTTGTCTGTCCATTAGGGTAAATGTATGTTATTAGGGTTAAATTAAAAAGTCAATTAAGGTTATATTAGATGATGAATTAGGGATTTGCATTGCGGATTAGGAAAATCTGGGATAAAATTGGGTAAGAAAAATTTTATCAGAAAAATCTTTGGGGTAAAATTTACGTTGCGGATTGGGAAAATATGGGTTCGTCAAGGATCTTCTTTCATCCTTTAAACCTTCCGCTGATGGTGATGTTTAGAGAAGAACATCAATAGTCCATAAACCGCCAGATGAAATCACCAAGACGCGTTCTTTCAAAACCCAGATCCAAAGGGGCCCAATAATGCAAATCTCAAATCCCACAACGAAACCTGCAACAAGCACGGATCTATCAGGAGTAATGCATAGACAAAACATTTCCACTACAGCAAGAGACAAAGTACGAAGTTTCCAACGTCACAAAACAAAATAGAAAGACAAAAACCTTAGCAAATCCCTAATTAATTTTGTAATATAACCCTAATTCATTTTTTAATTTAACCCTAACAACATACATTTACACGTCACAATATTTTTTTTTTTTAAAACACATAACAATGCCACATCAATACATGTTAGACACTTGGCAGGTTTGCCGTTAATGAACTTAACGCCGTTACCAAAAAGGACCATTTTGAACAGTTTTTGCGAAAGTTAGGACTTAAGTGAACTTTGGAAAAAAGGAGGGACCACTTTGAACAAACTCTCCCAAAGGAGGGACCAAAATAGATATTAAACCTAAGATAAATGTTGTCTAAAGTATCTTTGAAAAACAACATAGGCCAGAACAAACCTAAAATTCTACTTATCATTCTACAATCATCACATTTCAGTATTATCATTCCAAAGACAAAAAGCTGATCTTACATTATTTCAAACACCAATGAACAAACATATCAAACACTGAATTATTCTTCTGAACAAAATAATATAACAAACTAATAAGTTGTGTTCTTGTTTCACGACATAGATATCCTCCACTTGTGACTGTTGTTATTCTTGCTACCTTTGACATTGACCAATCTGGTTTTGAGACCTGCAGGCGTGTACATTTCATTCCCTTCAAGCTCAAGTGCCATTTTTTCATGTTCAGCTTTGCCAAAAGCAAACTTCTTCCACTTGAAGAACCCCTTTTTCTTCTCCACCATTCTCTCCATCTGAGCCTGCATGGCGTTGCACTGGCTCTGCAACCTGTACACGTCGTCCTTCAGCTTCCTTATCTCGTGCTGCTGCGCGTTCACCTCACGCTTCGACAGACACCGTGTCGGTAACTCCATCGTACTGGGGCTTCTTGTCCCACTCACCAACGAACCGCTCCAATCCACGTGCCGTGACAGTTTGCTTTGCTCAGAAAGCAGCACCTGAATCACTGCTCTCACTGGAAATCGTTCGTTCTGTGCTGCATGTAGTGATGCCTCTGGGGTCAGTTTTCTGCTGTCAATTAGCCTGCAAAGACCCTTCCTTTCTTGCTTTGACACTGCTGGATGTGCCTGCCATTGCACAATCATTAGCTTTCATCGCTGTGTTAATTCCTAAAACTGTGTATAAAACAGTATTTGTTAACAAAGATTAACTCTTTAAATGGATGTTGATATAAGATTAGTCCTAGACATAGATTTGCTTCAATCAAACAGTTACATTACACCAGTTTTCGTTTAATTAGCTTTGTCCCATTTCCTGATTTGGCTCTTTTTACTAATTCATAGTCTTGTTTTGTTTCCCTGATTAGGAACTAGCATTCAACCGATTTGAAAATATTGAAAGGAGCATACTTTAAGATAGGTATCAATGGCACGGTACAAGCCATCATCCGTTGCTCTTGCATGGCTAGGAAGAGCGGCGGCAAGGGTAACGAAGTCGTTCAAGCTCAAATTGGAGTCCACAGCAGCCTCGGCAAGGTAGGAATCGACTAACTTAGCTACCTTAACCAAAGAAGCAACACTCTTAGCTCCGTCACTGTCCAAACTCACGAACCTCTGAACCAGCCTAATGACAAGTTCAACATCCAAGAGAGTGGCACAAGTGTGGCTGAAAGATGGAATCACCAACTCCTTCAACGAAGCCTGGTCTAATTGCCACGAAATACGCTTCTCAAGCTCTTGCCTGTAGTTACCCTCAACTCCAACCATGTTGGCCGTTCTCAGAAGCCTGAGCATAAAGTTACATGGAATTGCATCTTTCTCAGGAGGCAGAACACCCACCAAGGTTTCCACGAAGAACCTCTTCTTCATCCATGAAGCCGTCACGCTTTCCGGTGATTCCTCGATTTGGGTGAGACCCTTTTCGACCATATCACCTATAGAAAAGAAATTATGAAGAGTTCCTGAACTATCCTAATCTCTGTTTAATCTTTTAGTAACAGTTAAACAAGCGTTGTGTATTTTTCTTGTAACTTGTGAAACTTAAATGTTGTGTGTAAATATTAGTTAGAAGAATAGACAAATAGTGGTGACATAGTACAGAACTATCTAACAATTTGCACCTGCAGAAAGATCAGGGAGCCATTTGGAGGCATAGTGAGTGATGATGGAGCCAATAAGGTCTGCACGAACACCTTTGGCCTTGATTCCAGAAAGGGTCTTCACGAAGTAATCCATGTCCAAGATGCATGCATCGTCGAACCAGCATTCGGAGCAGTGTTGGGAGGGAGATTTTGCTTGTAAGGTGACTGATTCTGGACAAGATTGCTTCTTCATTTCGGTGAGAAGCTCGAATAGACTGTTAGAGGAGGAATTGGTTGGTGTAGTAGCTGTCTCAGGCATGTTGCGTTGTATGTCAGAATAATCAGATTTTTATTCTTTTGACATTGTTGTGGAAATGAGATTTTCTTAGCAGAAGAAGGTAGGAATGAAGAAGATTGATGGATAAGGCCCTCTGAGATAGATAGGTGCATGGCTATAGGACCACTTAAACAACTTTTTATTCTCTTCCTATGTCAGACAGCATGCATTTTGCTCACATCCTCCTCTGTAGAGAACAAAATTAATTAAAACGCCCTCGAAGCTGAAAGGCACTTCAAACGGACCACTTTGTTCTCTCTCAATCTCATGTGTACCTAAGGAGTTTTGGACTTTGTCCAATTACAATACCTACCAAGAATCCTATATGGATAGGCAAAAAAACTCGTTTGCTGGCTTTATATGTGAATATTGCTGATACCACTTGCTTCTAGAATGTTGTAATCACAGGTTTACGTTAGTTGATTTGAAGAAAATGAAGACTTACTATTACATTTGCAGTGCACAGAAAGATAAGGCATTGATTATTGGAGGGTTCAAAATCTATCCGTTGTAGCATTCATCAATGATTCGGCACCAAGAATTGTAACGTAACTTTCTGTCATAAAAATATCTTGTAGCAGCAAGCAAGATAGCATAGCATCACTGTCCATAATGTCATGATTATATTAAATGCCGAGATTGAATCACACTCATCACCCTTTCTGAACAAAAAATATTAAAGGGTGAGAAATTGGATTTGTTTTAAGGTCAAACTACTACCAGGTTAAGAACCAAGAATTTATACATAACCGTTACAGAAAAGTACATTTTTGAGTACATCTTTCTTTAAAGAAAATAAACCAAGCTAACTATAATTTAACCAATGTAAAACTTAAATATAACCTATATGGAACAAGGGAAGAAATATAGCCCATTTAAATCCAACTCATTTAGGCATAATGTGTATATCTCCCACAGAAGAAAGATTATATAATACTATAGTCATTTGACAAAACTGTACATCAACTTTTTAATGCAGTATTTAACTACTTAGGTGCTAACGAATTCGAACTGTAATCAATCTTTGATGCTACTAACAGATTTTCTTTTTTCACTGACCCTTAATATGGACACAACTACCTAAGAGATTAATAAATGAAAGAGTAAAAACGGAAATATGATGTTAAAAGTGAAATAGAAGAGGAAAAAAACAAAAAAGAATCCAAAGTAAGTATGGCACCACAGAGTAAGGCTAGCTTGTGATCATTCTTGTCAGTTTTGAAGCAGACACGTGAAACTGTAGGCAATGCTAAATCGGTCCCCTTGTATTAATTGTTGTTTGATCTGGTTCACTTAAACTCTATTTTTGAGTAATACTAAATTGGAGTTTATGTTCCTACACCTTCATGTTACTTTCCTATCTTCATTAACCATCAGAAAAGGTAAAAAAATATATTTCTTGAGGTCTTGTAAAGAAGATTTCTGATTGAACGATTCTAATTGTTTTAGGATTAGACAATCTACAAAATCAATAAAATTAAGTTTCTTGTTTAAGATTGCACATATCAAAAGTTTGATAAGGACAACACCAAAACTGATATTGAACATTTTTGTTTTAATGACTATAGCCTAAAGGCCATAATATACTTATACCTCAACCTTTTGGAACAGGTAGGGTTTATTGTTTACTTTTCCAAGACAAATTGTTATCAGTCGGCATGATCATTGGTGGGCTGCAAACAACTCGTGAAGCCCAAAACCAAGCCCACACTAAGTCATTAATCCTTATCAACAAAAACACAATGAAGGGAATACAAGAAAGAGAAATACAAGAGAAATACAGATTACATAACACTGAAACGAACTTCTATCTTTCATAGCAAAACAAATGCGGTTCACTAAACAGTAAACCATGATAACAAGTGAAGAAATTCATCTGATCTAAGAGGACAAAAAATTTATGTGACTTGAGAAAGTAGCTAACAAGCTTATTCTATAAGAGACTTATATATAAACCTACAACAAATAGTTTCACCTAACACTGCTCTCAAATGAGCTCTACTTGTTGCTCAATTCTGTGGGACAATTTTCACAGAAGGAAGCACATTTTTCAAATGTTGCGAGGAGAGGAGGCTTCGGATGGACTACTTGAGGAGTCACCTGAGGCTGGATCTAAGGGTGCACCAGTTGCAAGAGAACCATTTCCACCGTCATTCTCAGCCACCACGGGTATCTTAACGGCGGCTGCTCTTTCCATCTCTTTCTCCAGTTCTTCCTCTTTACGCAATGCAGTAAACTGGGTGTCCAACGATTTGGCTGCTGCTAGCCAGGCTGAAACAATCAGCAGAAGCACTCCTCCTAGGTATGGGGTTGAATTTGCGAGTGACCCAAAAGTTAAGATCATAAATTGCTGAATAAGGGCACCTCCAGACTTCCCCAACGGGTTGCACACAACATCAATGGCTGCCTTGCCTTTAACCTGCAGTGAGGAATGCACAGCAAATTCAGTAGAAGTAGATATGGCAACAAGAATTGTAATAACAGTTTAAAAGAACATGGCACAGTTAAAGATCTTTGAAACTTTCAAATCATCAATTTAGTGCAAATATGATGGAGAAAGAAACGTATAACAATCAAACCTTGGTATCCTCATCCAATGGAATGTAGGCCATTTCTTTGCAGGGATCAAACAAACTGTACTTGGCACTCTTGCTAAATATGTTCTGCAAAGCACCTACATATACAGCTGCTAGAAGTGGAGTCATTCCAAACTGTGCAAGACCAGGTGCAAGTGGGCCACCGAACAATAAAAGAGAAAAGAAACCAACTCCTGTCAAAAGCAGGACCGTAGGAGTGATTGTGGCAGCAACTCCCCATCCATATTTGTCAAATATAAATTGGCTCACAAGCATCATTGTGAATGTGGCAATTCCAGTTGCAGTTGAGAAGTCGCCCATAAAAGAAGAGTACTCGTTGGGGCTAGGAAACTGCAGTTCATACAAGTTTGTAAGAAAAAAGGGTACAATGTGAAATAGCCAGTTATAAAATAAAAAATAATACAAAGGAAATGTTTGGGTTCGTTACTTGAGCTTTGAGCTTAGACTTCCAAGTAACCTCAACAAGATTGATGCTGATTCCATAAGCAACCACTAAAGTAGCAAGATCTCTGATGTACTTGGAAGACACCAAGAACTTCAAACTCTCCATTGTACCCATTTTTGGCTTCTCCTGTAAAATTCCATAATAAGGTAAAATTGTTGGTTATTTTACTTCAAATACCAGAAAACTTGAATCAAGAAGCCAGAATGTTCATTTGTATCAACAAAATTAAAAACCAAAGAACAAAGGTGAAGATGTACACCAATCAAAGAGAAAGTCAGAAATGATGCCTCATTTAAGTATTATGTTAAAAATTATTTTCTTTCAAATATAAAAATCTATTAAAAGCTATAGGTAGCAAAAACGAAACAACAAATTACCTTCTTCTTCTTGCTACGTGTAGGAAGAGGAACATAGTTATTCACCCACCAGTACAGGAAACAGATTGCGAAACCCATACCCACAACTATACTCATCATTGCTTTTAGAGAGATGGCCCAACCATCAACTCCAGGACCCAAATTCTGCCTCAGGTTAGAAAAGTATTTCACAGTCCTCCCAGAGAAAATAAGGGCTACATTGGCCCCGAGTCCAAACAATGGGTAGAATCGTTTTGCTTCCTCAACAGTAGTTATCTGCAGAAGAAGAAAAAAACACTTCTATTAGATTTGTCAAGAAGAAGAAATGCATAAACCATGTAAACCTGTCTGTTTTAATTCATTATAACTTAAATAATAGATTCACTTTATCATTTTGGTAAAATAAAATTGGAGAAGAAAGAATTGTATTCAAGTACTCAACATTTAACCCTGCCATGCCATCACATGATAGCATGCTAATTGGGTTAAGAGTTTATGCATGGCATCCCAAATGAAGAAAGAATCTAACAACCATCATTGCTGTTTTAATAAAAGCATATGGACTTCTCAGTCCTACACCCATCTGAATATGAAAGATTGTTGAAAAATCCCATCGTCCAAAAATAGAAGAACTGGATGAGTAAAATATGCTAAATTGCAAAGAAACGACACATTAACAAACATCCACTGACCAAGTCATCTGACAAATGCTTTCGATTCAGCTAAACAAGGCAATACATTCAACATAATAAAAATAGAGAAACAGAGACAGACTTCAGAAGATACAATTGAGTTTAAGTGCATGTTGGTTTCGCACTGATCAAGTTAAACACGGATCCATGGTCATGCATGTCCAAGCTGAAGTTACTTTGAATAGTTCTCATTTTTCAAATTCAAAACGTCGATCCGAGATTCTGAACGTCAAATCAATCAGGAACTAATTCCACCATTACATTCATTAACATTTTAGTTATACGAAATTATAAACAAATTTACCGTATCTTCCACATGGAGCGGCAACCGGTATCTAGAGTTCCAAACACACAACTTAATAAAGGATGGAAAATGCATGTGGCAGAATGTTAAACAATGACTCATCCTTAAAATAGAATAAACATAACCATGTTTCCATCCAGCTCTCAACGATCAACAGATGTACACTATAACGCCAAGTCAATAAACCAGACATACAAATCTGAAGAAAATAAACACGGATGAGAAGTGAAACAAGTGAATACCTAATCATGATGATCACGAATAAATTAACCATATCTAAATTCCATCCACCCAGGATCAAGAACTACATGGAATACGCTCAAGAACATATAACAGGAAATCCAACAAAGACAATCAAGATGTCATATCATGTCACGCATGCTTATAACAGCAGGATAAAAAAATCATAACCGGACATCGTCACACATCACCAAAGAATCAAACCAAAAGTCAGCTAACAAAACAGAATCAATTACCTGATTAGCAAATCCCCAAAAGAGCACGGAAATGACGACACTCCCCCACAACTCAGCCATGACATAGAACAAACAGAAACTCCAAATTCTCATAATCGCAAGGGGGCCAAGGAACCTTGGTCCGAGGATGTTGAGAAGCTTATCCGCAAACGCCTCGGGGTGAATATAGTTGCTGAGAGGGTACAGTACAAACCCAAAAGCCCCAAAAAAAGCAATGAAGGGAAGAATAACGGAATAGAAAAGAGCTTGCTTTGACAAAACATTGGCCAACTTGGTGTACAACAACATAAATCCAACAGCCATGGGAAGGTTCACCCAAGTTTTTAGAAACGGAATAATCTCTGCACTGCTCCCTCTAGCAGTGACAACAAGGACATCCTTGGTGTCTCTGAGAATCGTGTAATTAAAAAGGATGCAAAAGAACATCATACCCAGAGGGATGATTTTCTTCAAGGTGCTGATCTCGATGCCCAAGAGTTTCGGCTTCTCAGCCTCGGCCTCTCCGAAGGCGGGCTGGGCCGACCCATCTGCGGCGGCGGCCGCCTCGGCTCGGCAGATGAATAAATTTTTGGGCTTGGAACCGAGGGGTTGAAATTTGGCGGCGGAGAGAGAAGGGGCGGAGATGGGTTTGGGGTTCAGAGAGATAAAACGGTTTTTGAGGCCGTGAGAAGGGTTCAGATGACGGGAAAGAGAAGCCCTGGATTTGGGGTTGGTGGGGAGAGAGAGAAGGCCCCCGGTTTGAACAAAGGCGGCCATTGATGCGAGTGTGATTCTCTCTCCCTCTTGAAGAACTAGCAATGGAATCTGGTAATTCAAGCGAGAGGGAATCGGTAATGAAGAAGAAGAAGAGAAAGATAAGGTGGGTTGGTGGATGAAGTTGGGTGCAGATAGGAGAGAATATCGTGTTCAAAAAAGGGAGAAGAAGGAAAAGCAAATATCTTACCTTTATAGCTCACAGTAGCAATCAAAACCCTTCAAGGGTTGAAGACGACGACAAAAAATTATAAACAAAAATACCACATTAGGTAAGAATGTAACCAGGGTTTCTAAGTCAATCGAAATCCCCTCTTTTAGATGAGTCAGAAATTAAGAATTAAATATATGTAAAAATAATAAGATTTTAAAATAAATAAATATATATTGTTTTTGATGATTAAATATTTTTAATTATAAATATGAAATTTAAATATTTATTCAGAAAAATGTTAATTCTTATAAAATCTCGATATTAAATTAAAAATTTTAATTGTTTAAAGTCAAATAAAATATATTGTAAATGCCCTAATAAATGGATGTATGATAAACTGAATACCACTTTCTTGTACGGGTAAAATCTAATGAAAATAAATAAAATATTGGATTAGTAATTAATGTTCAATGATAAAGAATTAATTAATCATTCGAAATACTCGTTCACTAGTACTAATTTAAAAACAATGATTAAAAAATTAAATTAAAACTATGTCCTTAAAATGAAAATAGTTAAGCAACGACTTATAAAAAAAAAACTGTTAGAGTATTAATAATAATAATAATAATAATAAGGAAAATGAAATGCATCATTATTTACAATAAGAACACTTTAACCGTAATAACTTACACTAGTTTATTTTCCATATGGAGGGTCTTGTGAGTGTATAGTATTGAATAAAGCTTCGTATTTTCATCTTCCAAAAAAAATTAATAACTTTTTCAATCCTTTGAGTTATATCAATCATATAATTTGTATAAACAATGTATTTATCTATATTTATAACAAGGTAGATGGGTTATAAAATAAAATAATAATTAAAACGAAAAATTTAAATGTGGTGGCAAGAACTACCAAAGAATGAACTCCGCGAGTGAAAATGAAATGGTCAAACAATTGAAAAAATATATATTAAACAGAAAATGAAATGGTCAAAGAATTGAAAAAAAAAAGAATATTAAACAGAACTAGGGTTTAAAAATTTGGAAAATGATATATTAGATAATTTTTTTATAACATTGTGATAATATGCGTGTCATTATATCATTAAATTTAGAATATTTCAATATAACAATAAATAGATAATATTAGTGTTTAATAATGAGAAGATCGAATTGTTTATTAATATTAAATTTTAAAAGAAGTAATTAATGTTAAAAATAAATAGGATATTGTCGAGTAAGTTCGCCGAATTTGTATTTGGTATTATTTTAAAAGATATCTTATCAATAGACATATCTATTTAATATAAACTCATGTTTATTTCTTATTTTATTTGACATGAGACTTTGTTTGTACTTAATATCCTTCTCTCAAATAAAAGACTATGGTTCTCCACCTCTACCTCCCCTACAGCGGAAGTCTTTTCTTATCCTGAAATACAGAATAGTCACCACTTCTCTTTCACAATCAATGGTCAAACACGGAACATTTATTGTTCTCCATCTTTCATAATTTATCTGACTATCGGCTACCGACTATTTGTCAAGACTTTGCCTTATCATGAAAGATCATACTCGTCCGATCACCATACCTGAACCATAAACTCTGATACTATTTATAGCAAAGTTCAACACACATAAACCAGTGTCATATTTATTGCTAATATTAAATATTGGACTTCAATATCATAAACCGAAACAAATAAAAAATCATATATATGTTGTGTTAAAATATTAAAAAAGATGAATGTTAAAATATCTCTTACCTAAAAATTTAACCTTTGTTTTGTGGATGACGAAATTACCCTAAGATATTTTTCACATCCACAATGTTTCTAGATGTTGAAAGTAACATGTGCGATTCAAAAGCTTGGAACGTGAACCAGTGTCATAACTCACGGTTCATCGAAATCTATGACTACTAAACAAACAAAAAGTGCTCTGCTTTGCACCGCAACTATGTCCAAGTTGTGGCAAATTCTCATAAAACAATAATTGCTCTAAAAAATTTAATTATTCAAACGCAAACTTTCATTCACCAAACCAACGGTGGATTTTTGGACCTTCTTTGAATATGACACATTTATGAAATTATTTGCATGCTTCTCATTTTATTCGAAAACTACAACACAACAGCTACAATTACAATACAATTTGGTCTCTTTTTTTTCTCAGTATTTGTCGTCGAAACACGTTTCTATTCTTGTATGAAGTTTAAGGTTGGTGTGTGTTTGGTCTTTTCATTCTTCGTTCTTCCGCGACGCTAGGAGTAAGACCAAACAATGTTCATGAACAAACACGTACTATGCTACAGTGTCAAATTTAACATTAAGAATCTGTGTACCTTTTTAAGTGCAAGAAAGAATAACAGAAAGGAATGCTGCATCTTGTCAGAGAGATATTATTTTTGCTTATTTCGTAATTTTTTTTATAATATTGTTTAATCTGTGATAAAATGTGATAATTATTACTAAAACTTCATCACTGATTGTTCGGTGTTTAAAACCTATAATTTTTTCGAATTTGAGACATAGTCAAAATTAAGATAATTTTCAAGATATTAAATTTCAGAATTAAAAAGAAAAATAGTGAGATTGTGTATAAAAATTAAGTTAAATATATTTTTTAATTCCTAAATTTATCTAATTACATTAATCTTTTGAATAATAAGTAAATATTTTGAGTTTTTATTTTGTTTGACTTAAATGTTAATTAAAATGTCCTTTAATGAATTAAAAAAAATAATAGTATTTTATTAAAATAACTATATTTATTTATTTTTTAAGTTTTAAATCTTGGGTCAAACTTTCACGGATTTAATTTTGGTACCATTATGAAAGACCCACTCTTCTTTTATCTGATGTGAGATTTTGTTTACACTCTAACAAGAGACACTTCTATTCTTAAATCAGTATATGACTATTCGGTTAGCAAGAGAAGTAATGCACATTTTGTACATGATATTTGAAGTCATACCTAAAATCTTTATTTATGGTAGCTTGTGATGGATTTTTACTTTTCATTAGCCTAATAACAATCCAATCACACCTGAATTTGTATTAAGGACTTAATGGGTGATTACATTTGATAATCTCACTATACTGGATGGCCTAAAGGAACTCAACACAAAGAAGTTCAACCTTGAAGATGATTGGTATGAGTGGTCTGAATGGTCGGCTTAAATGATCGACCTAGTGGTGTCATGTCCTTCAAAAATTTGTCGTACAATACATTCTGAAACACTTTTTAAAAACAAAATTGTAAAAAAATTACCCATTCCAACATAAATAATACTTTAAATTGATTTAACATTATCGTTATTATGAATAATACTTTATGCATTTGATATTTCTACAATGATTTATATTTTTAAATACTTTTTCTTGAAAATAAGTGTTTAATAAAAATGGCATTAATACCAATGTGTACACAATTTAATATGTTTGAAAATATGGAGTGGTCAAAGTCAAAGAATATGAATTCCGTGCAGGTTTTAATTGCGTTGTTGAGTTTCAAAAAATTCTCACATCCTTACAAAATTAACGATTAACTTGTACGCTTAGCGTTCACAACATCCTTACGGAAAATGTTTAAATAAAATGCCAAAACATTGCAATTTTATCTATATATGCTAATGTCACATTAAAAAACTAATTTAAAAATAAAATCATTTAATCTTGTATGAAAAGAAAAACATATAAAATTCTAGTAATAGTTTTTAGAAACGTTTTGTCATCTTTTCACCCTTTCACTTGAAATGGATATCCTCCGTATAAAAATAATTATGCTCCACAGTATCCCATAAAAATTCACTCTTTTCATTTTGAAATCAATATTTCCCAAAATACCCATTATAAATAGAGATGGCAAAAAATCCGCGAACACATGTATTCATTGATAAAATTCACTACGGTAGTTACTACCTGCGAATATTTATTATCTGTGGGTAACGGATAGCGTGTATTTTAATATATGCTTCTAAACGGATCAGGTACGGGTAGTATACTACCCGACCTGCGGATACCCGTTACATGAAAAAATAATAAAAAAATAGTTTATATATATTTTTAATTAAATTTAATTAAAAATTAAATTAATTTATATTTTATTAGGTTAAATTTAATTAAAATTAAATTTTAATTTATATTTAATTTAAGAAATATTATATATATATATATATATATATATATATATATATATATATATATGTTTTGTAATTTTATTTAAATTTTATTTTAAAATATATAAAATATTTTTTTTTATTTTTTGCATATATCGTGGATTTTAAAATATCCGCGGCTATTTTTTAAATGGGTATCCGGCGAATCATGAGTCAGGTAGCAGGTAGAATTTTATCCAGCGGGTTGAATTGCTGGTAGACACTATTCGTGCTCGATCTGACCATCCCTAATTATAAAATAAAAAAAAATATATATAAAAAATGTACAATTTTTTTACACTATGTACTGATAGCAAATTGGGCTTTTTGTCCAAATAGAAAACAAAGTCCGAATCACATGTGGGACTGACCCACTATTCAAATGGCCCACTGCCACTCGTATTCTTTTCCGTTCAACATCATACCTTTTGACTTTATATATTCTATAATTTTTTAAACTGTTATTTTTTTTTATTATTAATATTTTTAACCCAGTCTCACTGGTTAAAAGGAAGGGAGGTTGATCCGTAATTCATAATTTTAAAAAAATAATAATAAAAAAATAGTGTGAAATAGTAATCTAAAATGAAAACAAATGACACGTCACCTGAATTATAGGCCGTGCCCTAGCTTTATAAATATTAATTTTACATAATAAATCATATTTTTAAAAAATGTTAGAAATTTAAAATAGCGAGATGGAATAAAAAAAATATTAAGCTTGATTTGTTTAGGTTATATTTTTTTTTTCAAATTGATATTGATAAATGTAATTTTTTTTTTTAATTTGGAAACCCATATTCGAAAAAGATAGGTCGAGATTTTTTATGAAGTGTGGTAGATGCCCACAAATATTCTTTCAACACAGCCCAAGTCGGTGGAAAATGGGCCCATTTTGGACGGTGAATATCAGTCCAATATCGCATCTCACTCTTTGTGTAAGTTTAATTGTTAATTTAAATTATTGTGTAAGTTTAATCATTAATTTAAATTGAATTAAATGAAATTTTATATTTCTATCACACTCAATAATTGAACTTAATTTAAATTGAATATATGAAGTTTTATATTTCTATTACACTCAATATTATAAGAATTGAAAATAATACAAGAATTGAGAACGGGTACGATTTAAATATTTTTTTTCTCATTTTAAAAATATTTTTTAAGAAAAAAATATTTTAAAGCATATAATATATTTTTAATTAAATTATTAATATTATTATTAATTAGGGGACATGTTATAATATTTTTTATTTTCTTAATATATTTTTAATATAAATAATAAAAGTCTCTTATAGTTTTATATTAACCACAATATTATTTTAATATTAAGACACAATTTTACATTTCTTAATATAGCAGAAAGATGGCAGAATCATGTCAGCTAACTTAAAAAAAAACTAATATTTAATTAAAAATATAAAAAATTGAATATTAGATATATAAAATAAAATTTAATTCAATATACTCTAAAAGAAATTTAAAACTTAATTAAACTATTCATAATCCTATCAGCCCATCAGAGACACGGGCCCATCAGAGATAGGGGCCCAAAGCCTAAAGCAGATATTGGGCCTCATAAGCCGTGAGTTCACTCCACAAATAGTTCACTGCATTGTTAGATTTATACATTAATGAAATGGTTAAATTAATGATAATTTTGTTTGTTTATCACCCCAAAGAAAACTATTTGAGCATATTTTTAAAAATATTTTATTTATTTAATTCACAATAAAACAAAATGTTAAATATTATTTAAATTAATCAAATACCTATTTAACATTTATAATATTTACATAAACTTAAATTTAAGTGTTAAATATATTTTTTGTCACTGAAAATTGTAATTAGTTTCTCTGGCAAATTTGGATTAATTTAATCTCTATTTTTAAAACAGTATAAACTTAATCATTTTATACAAATTTTATTAATTTTATTTGAGATTACAATAACATTTTTTCAATTAATATTAAAGAAAAAATATGTTAAACTCAGTGAACAACTCAATTGTTATTATAAATTGTGTTTAAAGAACTAATTTAGATCAAAATTTAAAAAAAAGAAATAATTCCAAATTTTTCTTAAAATTAAGATCACGAACATATTTAATCATAAATTTAATAATCACATCAATTAATTAATATATTTTAAATAAACTAAATTATAGTAGTCAATTAATAGATTTTCTGAAATTACAGAAACTCTTTCGGGTTTTTTCTGTCCCTAGTCGGTTTTTTATTGAACAAATGATGCATGAATCTAAAGGGTAGAAAATTGGGAACAAAAGAAAAATGTTCATCTTTTAGAATTCCCATTTTTCAACCCGGATGAGTAGGTTCTCTAGGTGGGGTAGTGTAGAATTTCTGGAAGAGTTAATTTTGGAATTCATCTTTATATTCTAGAGAGTGCCATTGATTTATGCTCCATTCTTGTAAGCTTAAAAATCTTAGTATTATGACAAACACAATCCAGAAAGATAGTTGCATCAGTCATTATTATTGTTGTATTCTATGCACAAGAAAAAGCTGGACTTGTTTTGGAATTACATTATTTATTGAATGTGTATTAGGAAGAATATTTGAACATTATACTGAGTCCAAAATGCAACAGTCCAAAGAGGTAGATGTGCCTTGGGGAAATGCTCTGCTGGGGGATATTTCATAGCAGTTGATGGTTGCAAAGCTGAACCAAATTAATGGACCACACAAGAAAAAGTTCTCCAGGTACAACTTTCCTTCATTCTAGACTTCTACATGTTTGATAAAATACCTCACAGACATTAGTTGATATGAAATGCAAAAGTTTAAGGTTATATCATTGTTTCTGTATGAAGAAAAACAGACAAGGTGTTCTCTTGTGTTTTCACCACCGTGCATCAATGGACAATTCTATTGGGTGCCCAAATTCCAGAATTGGAAAAACATGAATGTTTTGTGTATATATATATATATATATATATTAAGGGAATCCATAAGATATGTTACTACGGTACAATACTAATAATGAGTTGTTATAGGTAATCATTTTTTGTTGATAAATGACAGGAGCTATTGAAGTTTAGAAATAAATATATCAAACAGCTCACTTTGGTTGTCCACGTTTAAAAGAGAGATGAGTACAGATCAACAATCACTATATATACGATATCATTAGATTATATGTGTATATATTTATATGCCTAAGATTTGAATGAAAATCCGAGATTGGAGGAGGAAAAGAAATACAGCAGTTGATAGTTTCATTTTATGAAATTCTATATTTTTACCTGTTGGATGTTTAAGAAACTGTGACTTCATAAT
Source organism: Vigna radiata var. radiata (assembly GCF_000741045.1). NCBI lineage: Eukaryota > Viridiplantae > Streptophyta > Magnoliopsida > Fabales > Fabaceae > Vigna > Vigna radiata. The sequence goes on along the minus strand of NC_028359.1, from coordinate 716,285 downwards.
TGTCAAATACTGATACTGATTATGACGTATTGTTTAAGTAAAATTGTAACTTTCTAATTTGCATTGGTTATCGTATAAACAATATTTGGAATCAACTTTTTAAAAGGTGACCACTGATTACACTTTAGTCATGTGTGATTAAGAGGAATGGTGGATTTTAGTGTCCATTTGGCTAACACCGTTCATTTTTTATCTTGACAGTGAAAAAGTCCAATGTGGCCTATATAGAAAACAATCAATGACAGAAGAGAATCCAAGTACGTATCATTAATCTCCAATAATGTAAGAAGAAAACCTAATAAGCGACAAATCAGAACAATAATAAAAAAATGAAACACCATTCAGAATATGGCACTCCTTATCTGCAAACTGCAGCATGCTTGAGATAAAGTTTACTCCATAATAGCTGAAGTGACTCCACTTCATATACATCCATAGTTCAATTAACTTATAATGAAAATTTCAAGCAAGCATTTGGGTTGGATTCATATCTGTCACGGATTTTGTTTCCATTGTGGTAAATTGGCCAAAATTACTAGTCTTTCATTGGCTTTAGTACACAGCAGAAAAAGGGTGACTCAAGATTCTGCCATCTTATAACTACTGTGTGAACACATAGGAAAAAGGAGAAAAGAGATTCTTCAGTCGTTGCTTGTTTCAACCGAAAAACTGCATGTCATTACTCATTGGATCTTCGTGTGAACAAACAAGGTATAAAAAACAGACAAGGGCGACAAATATCATATGTGAATTTGTACAACATGTTTAGAGTTCCGACACATCACTAAAGTTTGGTTTTTTCACCATGCAAGAAAGTAAACGTTCATTTTCTCATGATAATATATTGATTTGCTTTTCCCAAGCTAGAGTGAGTAACTTTTGAGTTAAACTTGTTAGTTGAAAATTTGATTCAAAATTAAAAAGTAGTGTATTATATAACCGTCCGATGAATCACATACTCAACTGTCAACAATTTAATAAACCGAATGGTTGAACCACACAAAAAAAATTAACTATCAAGAATTATTAGGTTGACTCTGAGTTAGATCATTAGTAAAATTAACTATAAAAAATTATTAGATTAACTCTAAGTTAGGTCATTAGTATATGAGTTATATTAGGTTAACATTAATGAGAAACTCATCATAAAAATCTATAAATACAGATTTAATGATAGTTACCTACCTTTTCACTATATATTCACTGTTAAAATATTCAGACAAATATTGACTTTAACATCAAAATATTTTTTTACATGTTATAAAGAAGATTGAGACTAAATTATGATCTAAACTTAGACTTTGAAAACAATTTATATAAAGATATTTAAGTTAGATTCCATAAACCGAAATTGTGTGCATGTTTAGATAGTCTTCATAATTGAATCATATACTTTATTTTTTTTACTGAAATCATATAAATGCATTCTGCAAAAGTGACAGTAATTATTTAGTGGTAGGAATGTATTATTTAAGAGTTAAATAGTATGGAAACAATTATAAATGTCACTCTCATCCCAGCTTTTGGTTTGCCTCCTGTGTGTCACATTGACATTTAAAACAGTTAGAGAATCCGTTCTGTCTGGAACAGTGTTTGTGGAAAAAAGGGGTGAATTCTTTGGAGATGGCAGTGTTGTGAAACATCAGAAAGCACATGGGGGGAAGATAGTAGTGTAAGAAGAAGAATCACCCGTGACGTTTTTTGGGGCAACCAAAATGGGAAAGCAACAGCCCCGTTTTGTTCTATTTCCGTAAATGGACCTAAAACTAATTATCGGTGAAGGAAAAAAATAACTTTATTGAATGTCCCCATTGCCATACTAGGTTGTACTCCTCATCTTGGTACTTGCTACACCCTATGTCTATCTATGTGAACGCGATGTGCCTTTCTCAACCTTCAAACTAATGCTACTCTCACATCATTTTTCACTACTTATTTCCCATCAATATTAAGCCCCAACATTAAAGGAGATGACATGTTAGTAGAGGATCTTAACCTCGTCTTATAAACTGATTTTACGAGATTTGAGTTAAACAATTTAACTCTTTAATATGATATTAAAATGAATTAAATATATTTTTAGTCTCTATATTTTGAGACGATTTTGGTTTTAATTTCTTTTTCAAACTAAGGAACTAACCCGTTTGTCTGTTAATATTGAACAAAAATGTATCAAACAGTGTAAACAATTCAAATGTTATAATGAAATGTGCTTGAAACAGCAAATAAAGTTAAAAAAATTTGATAAAAAAAACTAAAACCAGTGTTTTCTAAAGTTGAAGAACTAAATTGTACCTTAGTTTGAAAGAACGACTAAAACTAAAATCGTCTTAAAGAAATTAAAAACATATTTAACCCTATTAAAATTATGGTTAAAACTTATTTTAATAAAATTTATGTAAATATTATGTTCTTCTAATTAATACAAGCGTTTTTTTTTTTATTTTTTAGATATCTGATTAACGTGAAAAGAAAAACAATGCTTTGAGAAGAAGAAAAAGTAGGAAATTTAGAAAAATGAAAAAGTATATAATTATGGCTTTGCTTTTAAGATAAAAAAAGGAAATAAAGAAAGAATAAATGGAAAAATGATTTTGACAGGTGGCAGTTAGCAAAGAAAGGAACAAGGTGTGGTGTGTGGGGCCTCGGTGGAGATAGTGACCGGACCAAAATGTTTGAATTCTCGGTCCGACCACACCGCAACACAAACCCAAACATGAACAGAGAACTCTTTACTCTGTCTCTGTGCGCACCAAATAATTCTGCACCCTAACCGTTACGCCGCCCCTATTCATCACTACACATAATCAATGCTTCAAATCCTTCATCATCATCATGCCAAAATTCTTTCTAAAAATACATTTCAAGTTACCACGTGGATTTTTTGAAATTATTAAATTATATTTTTTGAATAAAAAATATTCTAATTATTATTATTAATTTAACTAATTATTATTAATTTAAGGAAGGATTTGTGATCTGGCAACACTGCCAGTATCTAGTGACTCTTGGTCACCCACCAAATGCAAACGGTTATCACGAAATCAATTTATATTCCTATTTTTTAATTTCATAATATTCATACTTACATTTAAATACTACAGAAATAACGAAAAGACAAGCATGAATAAATAAATTAAAAAAATAATAATAAACAGAGAAGAGAAAAGCAGAAGCGAGAGAGAGAGAGGAAAGAGAAACTGAAGAGAAAACAAGATAGGAAGGAAGAGAAGAGAAGGGAGCATTGAAACCGTTCGGAGAAAAATCGGAGAGGGCGTTGTTCCCACGGAACCCTAGCCATCAGCCTCCGTTGTCAATGGCGTTCTTCTCCGCCGTCTTTGCCGTCGGGAAACATTTCCGGCGACGTTGAACTTCCTCTCCTCGATTTCCCCGCCGCCGGAAATGGCTCCGGCGCCGGCGGAGAGCGTGGTGTTGTTCGCGTTAGATAGGGAGCCGCATGCGCTAGATCTTAATGTTATTTTCTTTCTAACTGACTGACTGACTCACTGACGAATCTGTTGCGACGATCGTAACTAACCGGGAGGAGAGGTCGTTACGGCCGTTACGGGCTGGGTGTTTCTCCGGCGGAAATGGCGAAGGGAGGGCAATGCTTCTTCGAGAAGCTTCGGCGGTGCGTTCGGACGGTTTTCTTCGTGGTGGCATTGGTGGCGTCGTTGGCGGTTACGTCGCTGCCGGTGGTTGTGGCGGTGGTTGACGTTTTGGTGCCGTGCTTTTTGATTTCGAACTTCACCTGTGTCAAGTGTTTCAGCTTCAAGGAGCATTTTCACCGTTACGCTTTCAACAGTTCCTTGATGGACATTCCGCTCGTTTCGGTCATAAGATCGCTTATCATTCTCTGTACGCGTCATTCTAACTCGTGGAATATTAATAATAATTATTACATTGCAATATTTTTGTCTTCAAGGCATTAATTGTTCTAAATCATATGTAGTTTATATTGTTCTAATTCAAATTTTATTAGTTTTATTAACTTGAACTATTATTGCTCTGCTTCAAATCATAGAGTTTATGTTTGTCGGAAATTCCGCGGTTACGCTTTTTTTTCTCCCTTTTGGATAAAGTTCCTCTATATATTTTTTTTTTGAGTGCATATATGATGGGGTTATATAATTTGTGCATGCTGAGTAGTGTAGTTCTCATGTTGGGTTTTTTTTTTTTTTTTTTTTTTTTTCCTGATGATTTTGCAGGTGTTTATTCCGTTTGTGATGCTCCTGCTCTCTCACACGGTCCTTACCTTGGAACTGTGACTCTGTGCTCCTTTCTGTCGATTGTTCTCCTTTCGGTCAAAGCTTGTGTGTTCACTGTAAATTCACATATCGAAGCGGAGGCTTCAGCTTCCTTCAGGAAGCAGAGACTTCATTTGAAGAAGCCATGGGGAATGCCTGTCTTGTTTCTTTCATCAGTCGTGTTTGCCCTTGGCCATACTGTGGTTGCTTATAGAACCAGCTGCAGAGCACGCAGAAAGCTCTTGTTTCATCGAGTTGACCCTGAAGCTGTAAGCTTAAAATACCTTTCAATTGTTTTGTTTCTTTAATTTCATAGGCTAGTGCATGTGTTATTTCTTTGTCTTTAACTTATTTTGAATCAAACGATTGCGATACTAAAAACCTTCTTCAGAGAAAATTTGTGAACTTAGTTATAGTTCCATATATGCCTTTTTATTTTGTTTTTCTACCATAAGGGGAGATTCATCTTGATAACTCACATCTGTCTTTTGTGCTGACCTTTATTGAATCCGATTTGAAAATCCATTTTCACTATGAAATAAAACCAAAATCACCTGTGGTATTTACATAAAGGCTTGTCTTGTCCAAAAAAAAAATCATTGAATCAACACGACTTACATTACTGACTTTTCAATTTTATTTTACTTTGTTTGTGCGCATGCTTTTGCTCTAATTTCTTTCTGTTTAATCAAACAGGTTCTATCGTGCAAAAATGTTTTCTCTGGCTATCCAAAGGTCCCACGATCTCCCACTCCTTCTGTTGGGAGAACCCCCAAAAGTGACTATGAAACAAGGCGAAGACCTTTTGGGACTGCTCGTGATGAAGAACTGCTTGTCAGATTACTTGCAAACTCTGACAGCTTATTCATTACATGCCAAGGACTTACACTGCATTACAAGCTAAGCTTGCCAGGTTCACTTCCACATTCGTTGTCTTCAATGTCCTGTATTGAGTCAAATTCTAGCCGCATTACTTCAGCAATGGCTGCTGGGTTGGCAAAACCTAATAAACATTTTATAAGTACATCTCCGAATGTCCAGCCACAATTGTACAGGAGCTATAGCAATCAATTCCATGGCCCATCACTACATGTTCCTCTATTGGATGGTCCTATAACTTCTATTATTTCTGAAGATGTCCCCGTTTTTCACCTCGATGGTATTTGTGAAGATGAAACTAATAAATTAGATTTTCAATCTATGGACAAAAATGCAAAGAATGTTGGCCAATTAGGTCTTGTTTTAATTCATGGGTTTGGTGGAGGAGTCTTCTCTTGGAGGCATGTGATGGGATCTTTAGCTCGGCAGAGTAATTGCTCAGTTGCTGCATTCGATAGACCTGGTTGGGGATTAAGTTCAAGGCCTCGCAGGGAGGACTGGGAGGAAAAAGAGTTGCCTAATCCTTATAAGCTTGAAACTCAGGTGATTAATATTTTCCATCTATTTAAATTGTCTTAAAAAATATTGTTATTTTCTTGTTCGTTGTTTTGATTATATTAAACATGAAACGCTCGTTGTGTATATCGGATTATATCCAAAGGCTACCCATTCCTATGTGGAGTCAATTTCTTATTTCGAAGGCCAAATCGAAAGTTGCATAGCTGTTAATTTAGGTTGCCCTTTTCCGCTTGGAATTTATATTCACTACCATAACTTCTTTGTAACCATTGTTAGTTTTCATTTTTTAATTCATGTTCCGTCTGTAACTGAATATTTGATATTTTCAGGTTGACCTGCTTTTATCATTCTGTTCGGAGATTGGATTTTCTTCAGTGGTGTTAATTGGGCATGATGATGGAGGATTGCTGGCCCTTATGACTGCACAAAAAAATAAATCATCACTGAATTATTTCAATGTGTGTTTTTCTTCTTCCTTGATTTTTGCAAGTACCTAACTTAGTGATTTCGAATGGCCAGAGTATGATGCTTAGGGTTTGTGTAAATGTAAATCGCTATGTGGTTTGTAAATTCAGCAACAATATGATGTGCTTTTTTGGTAGCTCCGTCTTTATATTTTCTAATGGTATGTGCAATCACATACATATTGAGTCTTCGTCAATACATGTATTAATTAACCATTGTCGATTTGCAATAATTGATGTGCATAATTCGCAATTCACTGTCTTTGAGTTTTGATCTGTTTTGTGTCCATTCAGGTTGATGTGAAAGGGGTTGTATTGCTAAATGTCAGCTTGTCCAGGGAAGTGGTTCCATCCTTTGCAAGAATTCTTCTGCATACCTCACTTGGAAAGAAGCATTTGGTTCGCCCTCTACTAAGAACAGAAATCACTCAAGTGGTGAATCGGCGTGCTTGGTATGATCCTACCAAAATGACACAAGAAGTTTTGACCCTCTACAAGGTATGCCTGTATCCCTTAAGCTTTATTTGCATGATATAAATAAGAACTGCTCAGTATTGTGAGCTTCATTTTTTCTGAGGTAACATGACTGGATGTTTTGGAATCAATTTTTATTGAGCATCTTAACATGATATTACAGTATAGTCTGCTACTTGTTGACATTATCCTTTTTTCCTGTGCTTCTTTATATTTTTCTATGAGCATTTTTTCTAGATTCAGAAACGTATTAACTAGTCTTATATGTAACTTTTTTTTTTGTTTAGGCTCCACTATTTGTAGAAGGATGGGACGAGGCACTTCATGAGATTGGTAAATTGTCATCCGAAACCATCCTTTCAACTAAAAACGCAGAATCATTATTACAAGCTGTAGGAGACATTCCAGTGTTAGTCATTGCAGGTTCTGAGGATTCCCTTGTTTCTTTGAAATCATGTCAAGCTATGGCCTCAAAACTTGTAAATTCTGTAAGTATACCATCTTGTTATAAATTTTCTGCAAAACTTGAGAATACTCTATGTATTAAGAGTGAAAATCAGAAATATAAAATGGACCGCAAGAAAACTAGGTTTGATACTTGTATTCAATTCCGTTCCACGAAAATTTCCTACTCCATTTTATCGCACATGATTAAAATTTCTAATGCTTTTCTTACCATTATACGTGCAGAGATTGGTTGCCATATCTGGATGTGGCCATTTACCCCATGAAGAGTGTCCAAAGGCATTGCTTGCAGCTATCTCACCCTTCATCAATAGACTCTTATTTACATCTGACTTGCAAAGCCAATAAGTTAATTTCTTTTAAAGCTGATCATACATAGGGTTGTTATCTATTTAAGGGTCCACGATCTTCCTTCTTTTTTTTCCATAATTGTTTTGGTTTTTTCCCTCCTCCCATTTCTTTCTAAACGATGTTACTTCAAGAGAAAGATACTAAATATCATCTTTCTCTGGAGTATTTTTTGACGTGTTAGTTTTAGGGCTTTAACCTTTCAGTAACTTCTCCCCATCTTTTCTCTCTTTTTAAGCTGTCAATATTGTGTTTCCTTTCATCTGCTTGTCATTTTTCCCACTTGAAGAGGGTGGAGAAACAGTATACATTTGTAAATTCATCACCAGATTGAGAATGAATATAGTTTAGCACTGTTTTGTTTCTGTTCACTGCACACATTTACTTCATACTTCCTACATCTTAAAACCACAGAATAAGTTTTAGTTGTAAACCTTTCAGTTGTAGGGAATTTTATCAAATTTATCTCTTTATGGATCCAATAATTTATTTATTTACACAAATAGAAGGCCTTAATACTAGGTATAGATTTTTAAATATGTATTTATTTTATAGTAAGTTATATTTTCATTGGTGTACCTGCAGATGCCATAAATGTCAATATGAGAATAACTTTAGCTGAGGTCAGATGGTTTCTATTAATACCTGCAACCCATAAATCCCATCACTGACACCCTCACAGTGCTAGAGTTCATCACAATTAATAAAACAACTGTATTGTTAGATTCTCATTTATATGCCAATCCCCAAAAACACACTCAACCTACAATACAGTTATAATATTCTGGAATATAATATACTCATCACATTCAAATAATTGAGGGCTACTTTCACTGTTCTTAAGATATATGTTGGACCCCATTCATCCTCTCAAAATAATCCTTATCAAGTACGACTTGATGGGCTCTGTCTGGATGACTCATGAATCTGTCCATGATGGATATATCTACATTCTAACCATATTTTATTTGGATGAAAATCAATAAACGATGTTGTTGCAGAATAGGTTTCTTGATGGCTCCAATCCTGATGACATGGTTCCTCAAAGTACTAAGGTCAGTCCCACCCAACATGCATTCTACTGACATTGTGACCTACATACTCTAAAATCAAATTGATCTTATCATAAGGGAAATCATTTTCCAAAGGTAGCCATATTTTGTATAGGAGATGGAGAAAATAAAAAAATTAAATAAGTTTCAATGTTCCTTCTACAAATATTTTAATATGATTTAATTATTATAATTAAGTAAATTTTATCCTGTTATAAATTTAAGACCCTTATTATGTGGCATTAATGTTTTTAATAAAAGCTTTCAGTAAAATTCGTGTTTTAAATAAAAAAACTAATTTAGATTTAGGATTTCAGCATTGAAGATGACGGTAATATGGTAATACTTTTAAAAAACGTATAATTAATTTAATCCTACATTTACTTTAAATTTGATTTTCAGTAAAAAAAATTGATGTAAAAATTAACTTAAATTCATATTCAACTAAAATTCAAAACATTTTTTTTTTTAATTTTATATTTTCAATAAACAATTTTTTATATAGACCGATTTTCTGTCTGAGTGGGTGTTAAGAACGTCCAATCTGAAAACAAATATAATGAGTAAATATGGAATAATGATAACAATATTTATAAAATTAATGGCGGCAATAAAAACTTATTGTTAGATATTATTATAATTATATTATTATTTGTTTATTATTATTACAATAAAATTGAAGATTAAGAGATGCGCTTTTACTTTTATTTTAAAATCATGTTTATTTATTGTAATGTCTCACCCATATATACAGTAGACACTATTATAAAACTATATATATATATATATATATATATATATATATATATATATATATATATATATATATATATATATATATATATATATATATATTCATCCTGAAATTTTTTATATAAAAATATACAATTACTTTTTAAGATTCAAAGTTTTCCAAAACACACATGAATATAATTAGAATCAAAATGTAATAATTAATATGAAACTCTTTGTTTTTTCTACCAAAGTTTATAATAAAACTTGTTGATGTATTGATTTTGATAGCAATTAACATGTAAAGGTAAAATAGTCAAATTAAACCCTAACAACGTATTATAACATTATATACTAGTTTTATTATTTTATATACAAATACAAATTAATTTACATATACTCAAACGTAATATAATTAAATAAGATTGTAAATCTTGAAAAAAAAAGTTCTACTATAAATTAATACTTAATATAATTCAAAGAATTATATCAATATCTCTTTTGTTTTAAGTCAATGCTTGAGTTAATTAAACGATTTAAGATGATAAGTACAATGATTGAACATCACTTAAGTCTTATTTGAACAATAACATCACGTTGAAAACAACTCAAACAAACCAAAATAAACATGTTCTTATAAAGTTATTCACATCCTTATTCAATCTACGTTTTCTCAATTAATAGCAATATAAAACAAACATTTCCAAACATATTAATAGTTAAATTCATACACTTTTACTCAATTTCCATAAGTATGCATGTCATTTATACTTTCATATACATTATAAAAATTAGAGCATCAGGTCTCCTCACTTATATTGAAGTGTGTTTTGTCAATAATTTATTAGTAATCTCTTTTTACTATTTGAACAATTGAGGCAAGTCTTCAAAGATAAATCATATATAGACAATATCTCTTACTAACCATCAATTTAAAAGAAAAAACAACTTAAACCACACATAAAACTAAATTTACTTACCAGATTTGATTGATTTAATATAAAATATGCCACTCAAAGCTTTAATCTAACACATATTTGATAATTAAAATATAATCTATATCTCAAACAAAAATTCAAAAGAAGAAAAAATTAACTAAAAAATAAATTCTAGCTTTTTAGAAACTTCTGTCACTTTGATTTTATTATAATAATAAAGTTAAAATTGTGTACTTAAATAAGATATACCTTTAATATATTTGTTTTCGTTAATAAAGAAAGATTTACTTTAACTTGAAATAATGTTATAAGGAAAACGGTATTTTCAAATATGACTTATTTTTTTAGTTTTATTCATTTCGATAATTTAAAAAAGATAAATCAATTTAATAAAAAATAAAACACATCTTCATTCTAAAATTCTGTATTTGAAAAAGTAAATGGTAACACTCAACATCTTAGAAAAAGTGCACTTAATATCTCACGAAAAAGTAAGAAAAGAGACAAAATAGTCAACATTATCTCCTGCATCTGCCACGTGTTCTTCCTTATCCACAATTATTCTCCTCTGTTACGCTCTCCACCAACCCAATTCTACACTCATATCAAAATTTCCTAAATACCTTTTCTTTTCAGCAATCACATCTCATATTGAAGATTCAGCTGATGCAGCGAATGACCTCATGGAATCCTGACACACCTGATAATTTCTCCACCTCAACTTGAACTTGTTTTCTTTTTCTTTTTCTCTAAGTTTCTAACAATCTAAGCAAAAACCAAACCCATTGTTCATCTCTTTTCTCTTACTCATGGCAACCACATTCACGTTTATCCAACCCCCAATCATCCGGGCTTCTGCGGGCTCGCCGGCAAAGCCCGATGCCAACAACAGGAAGCCCGTTTCTTCCAATTGGTGGGCCCCTCTCTTCGGTTGGCCCGCGGAAGCGGACTACATCAGCCCAAATCCGAGCAAAAAATCAGATCTGGAGCGAGAGCTGAACCGGCCCGGTTCAAGGTTTTCTGCTGGGTGCTTCACAGAGGAGAAGGCGAAACAGCTGCGGAAAAAAACGGTGGAAACGTCGACGTTTCACGATATCATGTACCACTCTGCAATCGCCTCCAGACTCGCCTCCGATATTTCGAAAGGGTACGAGAAATAGGAACTCTGTTGGCACCTTTTCAATTTTCAATTCGTCGACTTTAATTTATCTTTCAAAACTCTTTCAACTGTTCATGATTTGGGACACTCTGTAATGTATAATATTTCTGCATGATTCGTTTAATTATACTTCTTAGGATAATTAATTAATCTCTGGTATGTGATTATTTGGGTAATTAATTAATCTGACTCCGATCTCTTAAAATCTGTGATTGATGCACGCTAAATATATTTGGTTCATATAACATCTCATACTACTAATTCACATATGTACGATGGATTCATATAACTTATTGTTGTATTATTTTTTAATTTATTAATTAAATTATTTTAGATGATTATTGAAAAATATATATAATTTAGTAGGTATCGAAGGAAATATATAATGTGAAGCATGATGTACCATATATTTTATTATCATATATAGTCAATAAATATTGGAAAGTAAAATAATAATTTAAAATATGTTGAGTGATGAAAAAAAAAATATACTTTATTAAACTAAACTAAATTCATAAGAACTAAAACTAATTATTCAAATTTAATAATATTTATAGATTAAAAATTTATTTATTATCTTTTATTTAAATATAAGTAATCTATTTTTTTCTTATGAATATTAGATGAAAGTAATTCTAATTAGTCAATAAAAATAAATTTCAATATTATTTTTTTCTTAATTTATTCTTAACTAATATATAATGAAAAATAAGTTCTAGGTGTTTTTTTTTTTTTTTTGTAAAATTGAAAAACTAAAAATTATAATTGGAGGGCTGCAGATGAAAAGAGACAATAAATGAAACTGAGGAAATATTTAAAGAAAGACAAAAATGTTTATGCAAAATTCTGAGAGAGGATATGAACTAGAGTATTTAATGTAGCATCTGTTTGTTTTTTGTTGACTAGTTATTAATCTTTCTTTACTAAATTTAATTTTAACAGTCAATTCAATATCTTTTTAAAATTATAGACAGTATGCATTTTAATCTTTTAGTTTCGTTTTTTCTTAAAATTTTAATAATACTTTCTCAGAATTTATTTGTGATTTAGTATTTTTGAAAATGAGATCAATTATTTTTACTATTTTATGTAATATTAATTAAATTTTATATATTATTTTTTCTAGACCGCGTGGATATACACTGAAAATTGTGTATAATGATATCTAAATATGTACTGAAAACTCAACAAAACTATTGTGGCTGGTCTGGTTGAGTAAACTTTTATTTTCATGTATGTTTTCAATTAGAGTAGGAAGGATAAACCCAATAATAATCATTACTATCAAATAAGTCTAGAATTTATAATCGATAGCTAATATTCATAATGTTTAATTATTAATAATAGATAAAAAAATTAACCAAATGTTATAGTGTATTTCTTTTTGTGCAGATATACTGGAATAACTTTTAATCATAAATATAAGGATAAAAATATTAATAATGTTAAAAAAAAACGATTAAATTTTTATGTGATTAATTTTATACAATTAAATTTAATTAAAAATTGACTTTTTAAATCATTTATATTATTACAAATGGAATATATATATATATATATATATATATATATATATATATATATATATATATATATATATATATATATAATCTTCTCTGTTTTAGATAATGAGCTAATATTATATCATGATGAACAATTTTATTTTCTATTTCACCAATAATTTTTCTTAAGTTGTATTATCGCAGAATACAACTTTAATCAGTATGATCATATAATAATTTGGTGAAGTCAATGAAGAAAATGACATTTTGTGCATGATTTAATACATAATTAACCATTGCATAGAAATGTTCAATCACTTATCTAAGCACAGTTTTTACGTTCAAATCAACTTTTAAAGTAAGAGTTTGTGTAAAGATTATAACGATTCAATATGGAACACTATTTTAGGTTAATAAAAGATAAAATATTAAATTAACAGTATTGTGAAAACTTAAAAAATGATATTTTAGAACTAATAATGGATTAAAAATTAAATTAACTCTCTTCTTATTATAATACATAAGTTATAACTTGTGCTAGTATAAATATAGAAATAATTTATTATTTTGTAAAAAATAAAATATAGAAAAAAAGTAATTCTGTTAATGTTTTGTGTCATTCATGGTTTTAACATGTTTTTTTCTACAGCAATCTTTTCAGGAATAGTTTTTTAGTATTTAATAAGATAAATTACATGAAAAGGTGAATATTATTAATGTCATGAGAATAAGCCATCTTTTTAGGAATAGTTTTTTAGTATTTTATAAGATAAATTACATGAAAAAGTGAATATTATTAATGTCTTGAGAATAATAGCACTTCTTTTATTTGGTAAATAGAAACACTTGTTAGTAAAATATTCTTAGAAGGACAAAATTACTTTTCTCCAAAACGATAATAAATATATTTTTCAACTTTTATTGAAATTTTCCTGAAGTATATTCTCAAAATTAATAGTTACGTTTTTAAAATTTGGTTGTTCTTATATATATTGATTAAGATATAAATATTCTTGTACATATTTTTGGATAACCTTTTTATATTAACGATAAATTAAAGCAGTTTAATAAAAAAATAAGCCAAAATCGAATTAATTGAATTCACAGGAGCAATAACAACAGTACGTGGCGTAAAAACCGCAACGTGGCATATCAGGTACCGTTACATTTTCTCTATCGAAACACGTTCTAACCTACGCGGTGTGCGTAAACCAAACCCCGAATCACGTAAGGTTCGATAGGTGAATTCGCGGCGCACGTTAGAAACAACAACTTCGTATTTCATTATGAAAACGTAAATTGGTGTTTAAGGAAAGGCGCGAAGAAGAGGATTCGGTTCAAACCTTCACCTTTGCAATTGTGCTGATGGGATCCGGGTCGGGTTCTCTGGTGTGGTTCAGGAAGGGCATTCGGATCCACGACAACCCGGCTCTCGAGTTCGCGTCCCGAACTGCCTCTCATCTCTACCCTGTCTTCGTGATTGACCCGCATTATATGAAACCCGACCCGAATGCTTTCTCACCTGGGTCATCGCGCGCGGGTCTGAACCGCATCAAGTTCTTGTTGGAGAGCCTCGTGGACCTGGACCTCAACCTCAAGAACCTTGGCTCGCGACTTTTGATTCTCAAGGGTGACCCAGCTGAAGTCGTCATTCATTGCTTGAAGGAGGCATGTGTACAATACAATACATCCGTTATCTCTACCATCGATTTCTTTCTTTCTATTGTTTGCAAAATTCAAGCTAGTTGTTTTGTAATTTTGTTTATGATTGTTGCTTCAGTGGAATGTCAGCAAGCTGTGCTTTGAGTACGACACTGAACCGTATTATCAGGCTCTGGATGTTAAAGTTAAGGTACAAATGTTGTTTACTTGAGATGTTTTTGTTGTTTGAGAATCTTACTCCTTGTTTTTAAGGGTGTGTATTTGGGGTGTGGCTATTGGCTTTACTGGGTATGTGTTTACAGAACTTTGCACTCGCTGCTGGAATTGAGGTTTTCTCTCCTGTGAGTCACACACTCTTCAACCCCACGGATATTATACACAAGGTGAGTTTGAACCTTCAACAAATTGATCTTATCCTACGAATGAATAGTTTTTTCCTTTATGGTTGGATTCCTAGGTTATTCATTGTTATTATTGTTCTGATTATGTTAACTTGTGATCAATTTGTTTTGTGTTCTTGCTAATGCCAAAAAAGAACGGAGGGAAGCCACCCCTTAGTTATCAATCGTTTGTCAAGCTTGCTGGGGAGCCACCCTCTCCTCTCACAACCGTGTACTCTTCACTTCCTCCAGTTGGCCATCTTGGAAGTTGTGATATTTTTGAAGTTCCTACCATCACAGATCTTGGATATGGAGAAGCTGAACAGGTACGTGAGCGTGTTTTATATTTTAGATCATACCCCTTCTGTGCACCTAATGGTAGAAGTTTTGTTCAGGATGAATTCTCTCCCTTCAAAGGGGGTGAGTCAGAAGCATTGAAGAGGTTGGATGAATGCATGAAAGACAAGGTACTTTCTACACTCTAAGTTTCAGCATTCAAAAATAACAACTATAATCTCAATGCTGGGATGCCAATTCATCAGTATTCACATATAAGATTGATGTTTCTTGCTGAAAGGTCAAGTGCATGTAATTGGGGAGGCAACATGGTAATGTAGATTCTTTTAACCAGTATCATGCTTTGGTTTGTTGTTTTTATGATCTTAGAAGTGGGTGGCAAACTTTGAGAAACCAAAGGGCAATCCATCTGCATTTCTGAAGCCGGCAACAACTGTTTTATCACCGTACCTGAAAGTAAGTCAAAACCTGTTCCGTTTGAACTGTATTAAATCACACAAAGAACCTTGTTGAGATCATTTCTACATTTTTTGCCTTTCATTCATTTCCTATGCAGTTTGGTTGTTTATCTTCAAGATATTTCTACCAGCGAATTCAGGATATATATAGAAGTATGCCAAAGCATTCATCACCACCTGTTTCTCTTTCCGGACAGGTCCTGCCATCTCCTGAAGTTAATATCACTTTATTGTTTTCAGAATTCTGCCTTGAGGAAACTGAAGCTGTTTGATTTTTGCAGTTGTTGTGGCGAGAGTTCTTTTACACGGCTGCTTTTGGGACTCCAAATTTTGATAGAATGAAAGGCAATAGGATATGCAAGCAGGTGAGATTAGAAGATGTTGTTGCTATTGTATACAGCCTCTAAGCATAAAGATATGACAATTTAGCTCGTTATGTTTATGCTTCAAGAGTATTTATTTTTACTATTCTCCATTCTACGCAAATCCTTATATTATTGTTGGTGTGTTGAATCTTGGCCTATTATTATGCTATGAGGTTGATGTCAGATTAACACTGCTCTGTTAAAGAAAATGTGATGCCACTTAATTATTATAGATGTCACTTAAAATATATTGTAGATTCCTTGGAAGGATGATGATAAACTGCTGGAGGCTTGGAGGGAGGCTAGGACGGGATTTCCTTGGATTGATGCTATCATGATCCAGGTTTGGATTTGGGCTTTGACATCCTCTTCCACATGAAGCAATAATAAAAGTTGTTTTGCTTCAAATTTGTGTACCTCAGAGCTATTCTGCCGCAATACGTTTTTCAGCCTTTTGAATCCGTTTTTCATGTTGTAGCTACGCAGATGGGGTTGGATGCATCATTTGGCACGACATTCTGTCGCATGTTTTCTAACTCGAGGCGATCTGGTACAAGTACTTTAAATAACCTTGCCAAATTATTCATGCTAAGCTATTGGATACTGACATCTGTTTTTGCTGCTGACAGTTTGTTCACTGGGAAAAAGGACGGGATGTCTTTGAGAGGCTTCTGATTGATTCAGATTGGGCAATTAATAACGGAAATTGGATGTGGCTTTCTTGTTCATCTTTCTTTTATCAGGTTAGAAGTATACTTTGTTCCTAGTTCTGAATTTTCTGTGGAAAGTGACTGCATTGAACTGGATTTGGCTTTTTTGTTCATCTAGGCTTCTGTTTCATGGGTTAAATCCTGAACATTCCTCTGACATGTTTTGTCTATCATGATCAGTACAATCGTATTTATTCCCCAACCACATTTGGTAAGAAGTATGACCCTAATGGCGACTATATTAGGCATTTTCTCCCAGTCTTAAAAGGTATGTCATTGTTCCCTCACTTCCATCTTGTTCTACCATCTAGTCAACTTTTCTTTTGATAACATGTTAGAACTGAAAATCTACAAGCAGATATGCCCAAGGAGTACATTTATGAACCTTGGACTGCTCCTAAAAGTATTCAGACCAAAGCAAATTGCATAATTGGTAAAGACTACCCAATACCAGGTTAGTTGTAACATTTGTAAAAATTTCAAGTGTTACTTTAGGTCTCACGTTAGATAAAAATAAAAAAATAGAACACTATATAATGATAAATATCATTAACTTATTGTCTTAAAGTTTTAGATAAAGAGTGATATCCATACCTTGGACTTAGATATCAGGGGAAGATTTCTTTAGTTTGGATGAGGAGTGCTAGGAAGTTATATTTCTTTGATTTATCTATCTGTCGGCAGTTTTTTTAATAAAGCTGATATTTGGCTGCAATTGTTTTATACAAATTAACCTTATTCTATGAATGTCTCCTAGTTTGGAACATATTTTTCTGATAAAACATAACACGTATTCCTACCACATCGATTTGGGATTCCATACATACTTATTCTCTGAGCTGTGTTTCAGTTGTTTCTCATGATTCAGCGAGTAAAGAGTGCCGAAGGAAAATGGGGGAAGCATATGCATTGAATAAAGAATTGAATGGGTTGGTTGGTGAAGATGATCTGAAAAACTTGAGGAGGAAATTAGATGAGAGTGAAAGGGAAGAGCCTGAAGGCAAAAGATATAAGCAAAAACTGATTGGCTGAGCCAAAATTTTAGGAAGTTGCAACTTAGACTTGTAGGGTTATTTTTTAGCATTATCAAGAAATTTGTATGACATGTATGTAAAAAATGAAAAAATTGTGTCCTTGAGGTTATTTTAATAATGTCTATGAAAATGGAAAGGAGAAAAAGGAAAAGAAAAGTGAGATATAAATAAAGAAGAAGAATAAAACAAAAGTTTTTATATTGTTTGATGGATAGAACAAATTCTACTAACTTTTTTTGATGTGTAGAACAAAGAAAATTTAGAAAAATGTTTGTATTAATGGGAAAATATTTAGTTTAAAAAAATATGAAAATGTGTTGTATTAATTTTTCTTAATACAAATTCATTTATTAGTATTTATTAATGTAATGAGAAAATATCCTTTTTTTTGCCTTCATTTCTGCATTAGAAATAAAATAAAGAATTGAAAATATCTATAAAAGTAAGAGCTGGAATAAAAATCCGTATAAATAAAAAATGCTGAAAAATTCACTATACTTGTTTGAAATAAAGAAAGAGAACGTGAAATAAAGAAATAAAATTATATTATACTAAAATATTTAACAAATTAAAAAACTTATATTTCACTAAATTCAAATTTTGTTATATTTTTCTTATTAACATAAAGGAAAACATAAGTGTGTTACTTTTTGAACATTTCAAAAATAATACGAGTTGTTATTAAACAGTTTAATTAAAAAAACAAATCTTTAAAATATAATTTAAATAATTTAATTTTTCAATTCAACGTAAGAGATATTAAAAAATAAAAATTAAATGAAATACTTCTAAAAAGTGATATGTTTTATGCATATAAATACATATATATTAAAAATAATTATACTCAAGAGTAAATAGAAAACATATAAGAAAATAAAAAATTCTATTATATAGTATTAGAGATAAATGCTTTATTTCTTCATTTATCGAAAGTCTCTCTTTCTGTCCCTCACATGCCAAAGTCAAACCCCTACTCACCCAATTTGTCTCAGAGCTTAATTTAAATGCCACTACCATACAAAAATAGAATAAAGATTTTTAACATTGTTAATTTATTATTTTCATTTTAACTAATTTAAAATTATGCAAGGATCATTTAAAAATTTTATTTAAATTAGTTTAGGTAATGATGTGAAACAACTTGCTCTAACACGTGACATAATTAAATGGGTGAATTACTCTAAGAAGTTATTTAATTTTATCATATAAATGACTATTTTTGTAAATTGGAAAGATTAAAATTTGAAATAAAATAAATGGAAATATGTAATAATAAAATGTAGTAAAATTATAACTTTGAGCGGTCGATGGGTTAGGAGCAATCGAAAGGTAGCCGAAGAGAAAGAGAAAGGACGATCTAGAGTGAAGCAAGTAGTAGGAGGTAACAACTCCATTTCCAATTTTCTGACTGGGTGCGACCTGAGATCAAACATGTTGCGGAGGTTTCTATCTTCCAACCTAAAAACCCTAGCCGCCGCTTCTTCCTCCTCTCTTACTTCCCGATCTGCTTCCGCCGCCGCCAGATTCCCCGCTCTTTCTCGCTCCTACCGCTACTTCTCAACTCAATCCGGTGCTCTATCTTCCTCTTTCTTTATTTTCTCTTTCGCCAACCGATTAATTCGTCTTATTTTTTCTTCTTATAGAGGATGCTACTGCGATCAAAAAGAAGGTTGAGGATGTAATGCCTATCGCTACCGGACACGAGCGCGAGGAGCTTGAAGCTGAGCTCGAGGTATCTCTCTCTCTCTCTCTCTCTCTCTCTCGATTCAATCAAATGCACAGTGTGCTTCGTTTGCGGGTTTTGTTAATAATTCTAGATTATTTATTCTTCGTGCGCACACACGAGCCTTATGGTTAAGGTTAAAATATTGAAGAAAGAGATATTAAGCAAAGTGTTATTTCCTGTACACTATTTGAGTTGAACCAAGCATTTGAAGGGAGGTTCTCATTGTTTTTTTTGTTCTAACTGTTGTCTGATTCTTTTGATTAGGGAAGGGATATTCTTGAAATAGACCATCCCGAAGGTCCATTCGGCACAAAGGTCAGTCTTATTGCTTCTCTATTTAAACTGTATTTTAACTAATGTATAAGTTTGTTTTCTAGGAATAGCATTGATTTCGCCTTGGGAATCTATAAGAGTTCATAAGTGATGTTCGTTTCGATTTTCATTTCATCTTTTGTTTGAGATTTATTCTTGTGTAGCAGTTTTCCATTTGAAGGCTAGGAAACCTTCTAATGCACTATTTCCTGGTAACACCCCCTCCAGGGCGTACACCCTACATGTGACTATCTCTGCATAACCTGAACAAGCGTTGCTGTAACTGTTGAGTTTTGGAATTTACTTATTAGAAGGTGTTTTCGATGTTGGTATGACCATATTTTTTAGTACCGCAATTATGTGAAGAGGTCTTGATTGTGAAAAACTTGAGTATTTCTTCTTCTAGTGTAAGATTACATCTAGAAGCAAGCTCCTCATAAACTGTTGATATAAAAGCCTCTGGTACTCTCTCATAAACCATTGTGTCAGTAAATGATAATCCTTGTGCTTAATGAGGTTTTAGTCCAGGAGAGAAGTGTGAAAGCGTTGTTGATGCATAATATTTTGACGTCAGTGAAATTCATTGAGCTAAGCTTGGATAACAATATAGCTGTTAACACAGACACTAATATATTTGCGTCAATTGATGAAATTTTATCATCTGAGATTGTCTGAGCCTTTCGTATCCTATACCTTCTAATTGTATCTTACATAAGGTTCTTAATATTTCCCCTTTCATTTGATTGAATGAGCTATCTGCCTGTGTAAGTATTCATGTTTCTTTCTCTAATTCTTACCAAATAGTTTGGTCAGATTCACATCGCCATATTATTGATAGTGATTTTATAAATGCTTCATCTATTTCTGCTTTCATTATTTGTTTTGGTTCATAGGAAGCACCTGCCATTGTAAAATCTTACTATGATAAAAGGATAGTTGGATGCCCAGGCGGTGAAGGCGGTGAGCATCAAAATATCCCTTGTTTCTCTTAATTTGTGTGAAGATTGCATCCCATCATGATGAGAAATTCTTGAATTCTGGTTGTGGTGTTAATGAGGGGGTGAACAACTTGTTTTACTGCAGAGGATGAGCATGATGTTGTCTGGTTTTGGCTGGAGAAAGGCAAGCCTCATGAATGTCCTGTGTGCGCACAATATTTTGTTGTAAGTTCAGAATGATGCTTAAAATATCTATTACTGTTGCGTAATATTTTTGTGGTGAGTGTAGAATCAATGAGTCATTTATATCCTGTGCTTTCACTTTAGACAGAGATGGAGTTGAATGCCAAGATAATTAGGTATTTAGATTGAAAACTCTAGTTGGGTGCTTCACTTGTGCGCATCGATAGTTGATTGTCAAGCACCGGTCGCTTAGTGGTTGTTGTCAAGCTGAGGCTGCTCGTATATAATATATATGGAGCAGTTTTTAACTCCCGTAATAACTCAAATATTTCTACAATCTAATTTCTTTAACTAGTTTTAAATATGATTATCTGATTTTGTTGCACAATTATGGCGTTTTTAGTTTATTGCTGTGAGATAATTCTCATATTAGCCCAAATATATTATAAAATAGTTGATGGAAAATGAGAGGTTTTCAATCTTAACAATGTATGTATTTTAAACATTGAATTTTTATTATCATCCATAAGGTAGATGGTTTAAGGGTACATTTGGGTGAATAATATAATTAGAAACTTATTCAATTAGCTACTACCACATGAGAGCTTATGTAATAATCGTTATCTCGGTACTGTATGAGAAACTTATTGAAATAATATATTAAGAGTTGATGGGTCTTTTATAAGTCACTTCCATATGCTTAGAACAAACACCCATCTATTTTCACTTTGACTACTATGATGATGAGATAATCCCAAATAAATTCAATGGAGCACTTCCAATTGCCCGTAAGTTGAGTACCTATTTTTGACCTCAAAGCAAGTGACTAGTCAAACAACAAAACCTTTTATTAGAATCAAAATTTTGTAAGCTCCTGATAAAATTATTAAACTCTTATAGTTTATTTATATTTATGCAGGGCTTGTAACCAAAATAATATTAAGAAATCATAATCATGGTATACAAAGTCCAAACTAAATAATATTCTTATCATAGTTTCCACATCAAATGTAATGCCATAAAACAATACAGTGCAAACATTCTAACTTTGTAACAAAACACTGAAGGGACAAAGTGTGACAGTGATAAAATTAAGTTCCTGTTTCGACAAGGTTTTCCATAAGAACCTCTAGGAAAAAAAAGAGAAGAAAAAAAAAAAATTGACTTCTCCATTAGTTAAAATTAACTTCTAATTGACTTCTCTCATATAATTTCACTAAATTTTGTTTTCTAAGTTGTATATGAAGTTAATTTGAACTTATGGAGAAGTCAAGTTAATTTTTTTTTTTCATATTTTTCTCAAAATAGAAGTTCTTTTGAGAAGCTTGTCCAAATGGACCTTAAAACGTAAAAGTTCATAAAGTGAAAAGTAAAAGTAACCAAAATTCCAATCTTTCAGCATCTTTGTTTCCACTAACATTATCATTAGATAAGAAGACGTGTTCAAAGGAAGAGAAACCTGAAGGCTCACAACTCACGAGCTATAGCTGAAAATGCACAATAGCCAAGAAAGATCTGGGAAGCCCAAATGAAAACAGTGGAATTTTGTGGGAGCAGTTTTAGGCATTTTATTGAAACTAATGGAACTGGCAGCAATTTTTTTTATTTTTTATATTTTTATTTTCAACATGCTTGCATGGTCCTATATAAGCTCCTCATTGGAGTTCAACCGTGCCCAAGTCTATGATGGAGTTGTTTTGTTCTGATCCTGGCTCAATGCGTTAACTTGTGTAAATTCACCTGTTAACCCTCGAGTTTGGCAACCATGGGCCAGCTCATCTTGAGCAAATCAATTTGTTTGCCGAATGCTCCGCAAGTTCCTCAATTATTTGTAACATCCCAGGAAATAGTTTGAAAATCTATAGGAATTTGATTTTGGCAATGTCATCAATATGATTTAGTGTAATGTGAGTTGGTGGTTGCTTCGGAAACGCATTAGTTTTTGCCTAACTACTGTCTTGTCTTGTGTCCAACTTTCGAGAGCAAAGTTTCTCCTCCCTGTCAGCTATTTAGAACATTAATGGACAATAATCAAATAACTGTTTACACATGGACACTAATTATTCTATCTTTTTTCCCCGAACAGCTTGAAGTGGTAGGACCTGGTGGACCACCCGATGGACATGGCGATGATGATCACCACCATTGATTGATCATTCAATTTTCCATCTGGAATAAATTCTGGGAACATGGAGAGACATTGTTTAGCATACACTCCGGCCTTTCAAAATGCTGTGGCCTATGTTGGTTTTGATTTGTCTGTATGGTATGGCAACTTTTGAGGTAGTAACTTTCTGCGATTGTTTGAACGCTGTATGCTCATTTTTTTGAGCTATCATGGTGCTAGACTGTTTTTATTGGTTGCGAAATAATTGATACTCCTTGATGATTTCTTAACTGGTTTGAATTTCCGGATTATGTTTTGGGGAGCAGGGAGAGAATTCCAAGAACGTGACTTCAAATTGTTTAAAAGGTGTGAGCCTAACGGCGAGGAGGTCCTCTCGCCACTAAACAACATTTTATGTAGTAACGGTGGTTGCTTTTAATCATATTTTCCCCATTTTGTTTCAGCCTATTATTTAGCAGCTCTACTCGTTTTGAACTATTAATCATATCTTAAAGAATCATCTTGTTGAAGAATCTTTTTTTCGCATGAAAGGCCATGTGAAATGGTTGTTTTTTTCCAAGTTCTAACTATTTGGAACGTTCACATGGCTACAGAATATCTAGCATCAGAAATAGACGTACAATCCGTAGTATGCAAATAATGTGTATGATTACAAGTTTGATTACACCGTCATCAACTCATGATTTTATCTCGTTGAAAACTACAACCAATTGGTTTGTATATGTATTGTGAATAAATCTTTGCAAGAAGCTTCATGGAACAATGGCCCATGAAGTCCTTAACTCCGTCTTATTTTTTCGTAGAAATAAAGTTCGTATTTATCTTCAGATTAAGGGTAATAATTTATATCCCCAAAGTTAGAATGCAGGATTTAAGATTTTATATTCCTAATTAATGTACAGAAAGCTTGGCTCGATCATGACAGGTGTAATATTTTACTTTCCTATAGAAAAAGAAATATATGTTCTATTTGAAACTATGTCCTTTTCCAATAAAACAAAGGGAAAATGGTGGTACTGGAGGGTATCGGAGAGTTTATCACCTGGAAGAATATAGAAATAAAAGTATACACATAACACAACACAAGACACTATTTTTTTTTAATTTCTTTTTCACCAAGAAAAAAGGACAGAAAAGAAAAATATTGCGAAAGGTTATACCGAAATTCGAGAGAACAAAATAAACGAAAGAAAAAGTAAGCACTGAAAACTAATGAAATGACAACTATATATTCTTAATTCTTAGAAAGATTTATCCGAAATGCTTAGAGTCGTTTATAAGTAGTGCCCTTATAAAGGTAACATAAGAACATTGAAGTAATGGTAATGGAGTCCAAATCAAGTAATTAGCATCTGAACAGCATTGATTCAAAGCATAACACACAATCTCATGCTAAAAATGACAAAGGACACATTTAGTCACTTTCCTTTCAAATTGAAGTTATAAGGAGTAGTCACCAACCTACATCTATATTTTTTCCCAAGTAAAATTTTCAAACACCTCTCATAGTATTATTCCTTCTCTCACATTTCGCCATATAATTAACTGCTCAATGTATTCTCAACACTACTATTTATGTTCACCAAACACAACCTTTCATAATCTACAAAACCAAAAATTAACTAAGCTTTTGTACCTTTTGCCTTGATACTTCTTGTTCACCATGCATCAACAAGCTTCTTTTTACACAGAAATTCCAGGGTTAACCATTTTAGGTTGATTCAATCCGACAGCAACATATGACAGAAGTTGGATTCCAAGTAAGCATGAAGAAGGAAAAGAAAATTGGAAAGTGAGAGCAACTATAAAAAAAAAAGTATGCAGGGAATAACTATAACTTGCAACTCAAGTTATTGCAATTTACTTAACATCTACTCTTCAACTCAAACTCAAATGTCTCCTTTGACTACTAGGCTAATCTCCAGAGTCTATACAAAATGGCTAAACTTAAACTCTTAAAAAAAAACGAACCACACATATCATTCTAATTATTTTTATTATTTATTTTCTAATATTTTTAAATAAAGAGTTAAATATGTTTTTGATTCCTTAACTTTCAGTGAAATTTGAAATTAGTCCCTCTTCAAAAATTTTACCTAATTTAGTTCCCTAACTTTAGAAATGTATGAATTTAGTAATTTTAACTAAATTTGGTTAGATTTATTTGATGTTTCAAGCATTTGAGAAACACATTAGATCAAAAATATATTTAACCCTTAAATAAATAAATCTTCATATTTTTTTACTCACATAGAATACATTATATTGAATTTATTATATAACAAAATTAAATATTATATAAATAAAAAGACTAGGGAATTTAATGTTTTGAAGTATTAAATTAAAAGTGGTGTTAAATTTTTTTATACTAATATAATGATATAAGTTGAACTTACAAAGAATAATTAAGAACTTAAAGTTAAACTTTTCTAATAGATAAAATTCTTTTTTTTAGAAAATTAAATAAAAAGTAGAATAGATTCTATTATCGTGTATAAAAATATTTGTTTTCATATTCAAGCATTCTCCTATCTCTTCTCCAAAAAATTAAAATATTAAATAATATTTTTTATATTGAAACTTGAAAGTGACCTTGGTTACCAGAAAAAACAAAATATTATTATCGTTGGCAACGACTTTTTCTTTCTTTTTTGTTACAAATCAACATTGTATATATACAAGAGGCACTTCAAAATTTTTCACACGTAACTAAATTATAAATTAACCATCAAGTTGATATTAATACAATAGTATGAGAAAAAAAAATTGATAACTAAAGAGAGTTAATATATTATTTATGTTTTTTATAGTAAGAAGAAGGTATTTTTGGTTAAATATATTTTAATCCCTTAACTTTAAATAAAAATTGGAATTAGTCTATTTTTAAAGATCAATGTAATCTTTATCTTTAGAATTACATTAATTTATTTTTTAATCAAATTTTATTAAATTTATTTAATATTTCAAATACATATCTCAATTAATATTTAAAAAGAAATGTTTTAAACAACTCAAACAATATTATAAAATATGTTAAAACGTAAAATAAAAATAATAAAATTTAATTAAAAAAATTAAATCCATTCAGTTTTTTAAGTTAGACAATTAAATTGAACCGAAAATTTTAAAGATAAACTATTTTTAATTTTTACTAAAATTAAGAAATAAAAAACATATTTAATTTTTTTATAATATTAAATTCATAAAAATATAGTTAATATATAGATAGAAGTTACATTAAAAAAATAATTAATTGTGCAATTTGATACTCTTACGAGTGAGTGACAAAACATGCACATATACAAATCTGTGTCACATCAAATAACCCAACCTAACTCCCCTAAATATTTATAAATAAGTAGCTTCTCACCATGCTTTTAACTTTATATAGTGGGGCATATACTATACTATTATATATATATATATATATATATGTTACCTTTAATATTTGAGGTTACTTCTAATGATACCACATTAACAATTAAGACAATAATATTTAAGGTTTTTTATTATAAAGATATGATAAAGAATTTTTAGTTTTGTTTTATTTGTTTCAAATATGATGATAATAGAAAAGAAAAGATAAGAAATCTAAGAGCTTATAAATAAATAATTTATATAAATAAGGTAAGAGCTAATAGCCGTAATTTGTTAAATTAAACAGATATTAATTATCATAAAATCGATAAATATTTCACATTGCTAACATACTTTAAATAAAGAGACAGAAAAATTAGCTTGTTATAAGAGTAATTTGCTAAAAACTATCACATAGAATAAGAATTGACACCCATGTCAAATTTCATAAATGTCGTCTTTAATATTTTTTTATAGGGGTAAGCTTAATTAGTTTTTAATAAATTAAAATAATGATCATTTGTTTATGAATTTAGAAACTTTAACAAATAATTATTTATTATGTTATATAACATAGAAATGAACATTTAGATCCCATAAAAATACGTTATTATTTTTTTTTCTGAATATCACACTGTTTAATAATTAAACTAAAGTAATATTAAAGGTATTAAATGTAAAGTTCAACACGTAATGTCAATATATTCTATAATAAACAGTGAAGAATAAAATAGAAAAGCATATGATATTTATAACACTCAAGGTGACTTTTATAAGTAATACTTTATTTATTGGATTTAATTTTTTTTTATCGTCATAAGATTACTAAGTTATTTGATTTTTTTTTTTTTTAAATTTATATATTTTAAGATTGACCATTAATAATAATACCCAATGATCCACATTTAATATCACACCAAAAAACAAAAAATAAACACAAAATGCTGATTAAATAAAAATATATTTTTTAAAATATTTTCAAAGTAATTATTTATATGTGATCATAAGAACATTCGTTCCTTTTACCTATACATTTCAAAATTATAATTTGTGGGTTTTAAGCTTATTAATCATATATCCTCTAATTTTTCACACAAACTATTATGATTTTAAGAATTTACAATATGAATTATTATATTACATTTAGTACAACAAAAGTTAGAAGAAGAATATATATTATTTTATCCTGTTAAGTGACGATTAATTATTTTTTATCCAAAATAAAAAATTAATATATGTCTAGTCACTTTTTAAACTAATAAAATTAATTTTATCTTAAAAAAAAATCTCATGTCAACTTTATTTCCCTTGTAAAGATTCATAAGTTGTATCGTAAAATTTACTTAATACAGAATGCGCATCAACGCTGCCACATCAATTGATTCGATAGTTGAAAATTCGCACAGAAAATGAAGATAAGAAAGTCTCAATTAGTTGACATGACAGCAAAAGCACACCACTACTCTCTTTTCTGCAATTCTTTTATCTGCATTTTTTATTCACTGACATGGCTTCCTTCAAAATTACTACTATTAATCATGCATAATTACGTCCAGAATTTTCTGGGTGTAAACATTTTATTGATATCTCATGAGACTAAATTATAATATATAAGTGAGGTGCAAATTTCATCTTATAAGTCGGTTTTGTGGGATTGAATTAGAGTTTAAATTCACTTTCTGATATAGTATCAAAGCTATGGTTAAACCCTATCCTATCGAGTTCTAAGTGGACATTTCTGTTTCTATTTCATCCGTTGTCAGGCTGCTATTGGACCACCCGATTTTTACTATTACGCACGATATATCTATACCTCGGCGTGAAATGAGTGTGTTGGAAGTCTCACATCGACTAAAAATAAAACCAAATTATAACATATAAGTGAGGTGCAAATCTCACCTTACAAACCGGTTTTGTGGGGTTGAGTTAGACTCTAAACCCTCTTTCTAATAGTTATATTTCACTCTATGATTGTACGGTCAGTTATGAATCGAGTGGTCAACAAGTAGTTTCAATTTCATATGAAATGGTAAGTGAATCGATTGTCTTAAGTGAAATTATTACTATTTGAATCATAATTAGGTCACTATTAGTCAGTAATTCATCCCAAAATCTATAACTATAAGTTTCATATCTAGAAAGTTATATATATATATATATATATATATATATATATATTTATTTATTTATTACTAGAATATTCAGATAAACAATAACTTTAACATCACGATAAAAAGAAGATTAAAGACATAATCTTTGCATAAGAAAATTTAACCTCGACTCCATTAACTAGACACTAACAAAATAAAGTGCTGAAAACAAGGAATTATGAGAAAAGATAGGTATGAGTGAATCTGAGTAGAATCATTTTTCTGAGGGTGGCTTTCTCATTGAAGTATATAAAGTTCGTTTTGTCCTAACAAAGATTGAGTAATTTATTTTATCCTGATCTGATAATTAATCTATAGTTGTGAGTGACAGAAAGTGAAGCTAGTAGCTACAAAAACACTTATTATGGTTCACAAATGTCTACTCAATAGATTAGCACCAGCTTCTTAGCCTAAATCATAATATATGAACATATATTATATGCCACAGGCGTAATCTGCAAGATTAAAAGATTAAACAATTCATTGAATTTGTTAATAGCTGTTTGTTAGTTCCCAAGGAGAGGGAAGTTTTTAATTTGTGCTGCTATAGTTTTCTTCCTTCATTGGTATGACAGAATATTTTTTCTTCTGTGGATTCCAGCTTATTGCAAACCAGTTGCACTACTTTTGGAATTTCCTCATTTACTCTGCTTTTTAATTTGCTGCTCAATATTATGTTCCCCTGCTATGAAGATTTGCCTATTTAAGCTACTAATTACTGTTCAAGATTACTGTTTTCTTTGCTTTGGGAAAGAAAAGGAGCAGAAAAAAAATGGGATAATTTATAGGTTTTTTGATGACAGAAAAAAAAAGTAACAGAATATTATTAATTCTTTTATAAATTGAAAACTCAACTACATAAAATTGATTGAGATAAGAAACATATAATGGTT
This sequence comes from Vigna radiata var. radiata, assembly GCF_000741045.1. Lineage (NCBI taxonomy): Eukaryota > Viridiplantae > Streptophyta > Magnoliopsida > Fabales > Fabaceae > Vigna > Vigna radiata. The sequence goes on along the minus strand of NC_028359.1, from coordinate 686,913 downwards.
AAATTCTGTTTAACAATAATTCAGTTCCTAAGACAGTCTTGTCAGTAGAAAACATGCAAGTACTGATTTTTAACATAACATCATTCATCATGGTATCCACCCTCTTTAATCAACTGTGGTTGTTTCTTTAGCCAAATCATGGTGCCACACAAAGAGACAAAAATAGTGTCAATAGAACTTTTTCCTAAACAGACACTTATGCTTCAACTAATGCAATTATTAATTGTCATTATTTCTACTTGAAGGTATTCTTTTACTGTATTGTGAGGCTAGGGAGGAGTTTGAGGAAAAAGGTGTTCTAAGTTGTTATATCAGGAAAACACTTAGTTTTTTGAGCTAGGAAGACATTAAGTGCTGAACCATTCATTGGCCATTCAAGTAGAATCTGCCATGTAAGTAGAATCACATTTAGCTTTTTCCAAGGATGACTTGAGGAAAACACATATATTAACCTTTTTCTAACCATTTATTGGCCATCCAAGTAGAATCTGCCATGTAAGAGGGACATAATTAAAGTAATTTGAGGTATAAGTCAATGATGATCAGTTTAATGTTAATCTTGCTGTTAGTGTGCTAGCTAGCACTGTCTTATTATACATATTAATATTTATCATCCTCATGTATGCATGTTATCAAAGTTAAGTTCATAAGGGAAGAGAGAAAAAAAAATGTTGGTGGTGGTTCTTTTTCCTGAGAGTGATTAAATTAATGCATAGATTGAGAATATCAACTAGAATTGTTGATTCACAGGTTAAGACAAACGGCACCAAACAAGTAACCAGTTAGGTGAAAGAAGAAGCACATATTGCAATTGAAGATTTCCATGAAAACTGCATTTTATAGGTGAACAGACATAGTGGTGTGCAATGAATGTAGTCATTGACTTATGCATAGTGTGCACATCAAATTTAACTTGCTGAGGATGGCATGGATATATGCCAGCTCCACTTTTTGTAATAAATTACATATTTGCTATTACTGTGAGAATCAAAGCTGCAAATATCTGCACCACTTGAGGACATGAAAAGAAAACAGGAAAGCAATATATATATAAACCAAATAAAAAGAGCTGGCCAGTGGAATTTATGATGTATGTATCAAGTTAGAGTCAACTAAAGCCTTTTTCTATGAAACCATAGAAAAGATAAACCGCAATCTGCAAGTAATAAATTAAAAATGAGATTTTGTAAATAATGGCCTTGTTTTATTCCATTGTTCTTCTTGTTTCTTAATGTTCCTTCTTTTGGCTTAATGTTTAATGCGTATGCATAAACAAAAAAGAGGTGAAGATTCTAGGATGTGTATTTTTATTTGATCTAACGTGTTTAGTGTGTTGGGGAGCTTATCTATTTGTTTTTGTTTTGGCACTACTGAAGAGAAGCTATAGGCTTTGGACTTATGCAGTTGGTCATGAGTATAAACAAACAAAAGTTTTCTTCAAGTGGGGTTTGAGCAACTAGGAGTAGTGGGAAGCAAGAAAGTAAGAGAGAGGCAAATGTAGTAAAAGGGTTACATGCTTTTTCTTGTCACTTCTAATTTGAGATCAAGGTTGTTACTGAGCTTAAATGTTATGAGTCTTAAGCTAGAAAGTAGAGGAAAATACCTAGAAGCTGTGGTTCCCTTTCCAATAGCATTTCTCAGTCATTTTTATTTCTGGAATTTCTTTTAGTCTTTGATAATTTGAGGACACAAAAAGTGAAGGAAAAGAAAAAGACTTTAGTTTGAGGTTAATGGGTACCCATCAATCAATCAAGCAGGAATTGATAAACAAATATGATCTTTACAAGCACGGTTATTCTTTCTTGTTTTCAGTAATATTCTTCAGCTGCTGTTGCTGTTATCTTTATTTTCTGGCCACAGCCCACAAGCATAGATTCTCTCTATGTGCGAGTCCTCTGTCCTTGCTGTGTGCCTTAGAAATGGATGAATGTGCTTTACACTGCTTGGATTCTCTTTGCCCATAAAAGGTTTTCTGCTTTTGTCTGTCTATGCCTCTCCTTTTCATTGATGCTTTCTTAGGCGGTTCTACGCACACTCTATTGCTGGTGTGGTGTGAACACTACACGTACACAAGGAGGCACACATACACATTTTATTCCAACTCCACCTCACCCTTCTGGGTATAAAGAGGCATCACCATTCTGCATTCTTCATTGCATAACCTCTTCATACTCCCTTCACACACTTCAACAGGTGGGAGTGCTGAGAACAGTTTGTCACAGCAAGATGAGCTATGGACATTATCATATGGGCTCTGGTTAGTTCTTTTGCTCCTCTTGATTTTCCTTATCCTTCCTCACACCTTGCATTTTGCTCCCTTAGCTCTTTCTTTCTAAAAATGCTTGTATTTTGGAAGTCTTTTTTATTAGTCATGCATCTGTTTTTGTTTTTGTTCTTGCTTCTTGTATTGTTTGACTGTAATCAATGATAGTTTACTTGATCCCATTTGAAGATCATCGTTACTTTTGTGCCGTATTTTGAAATCTATCAACAATCTTCAAAACTTTATATGCCATTTGCAGGTAGTAGAACTGGTCGGAGAAGTTTGGAGTTTGGGAAGACACATGTGGTGAGGCCAAAAGGAAAACACCAAGCCACTATAGTTTGGCTGCATGGTCTTGGTGACAATGGTTTAAGGTATGGATGTCATATCTTTAACTTCTGTTATTGTTATATGGCTCATTCACCTAAACGGCATGTTGTGTACTTTTTCTAGTGTGGATCCTTCCAAAGCTTGTCATATTATCTCTTCATTGTTATTTTTTCTTCACCCAAACCTACTTTCTGTTTTACCATTATGATATGCTCCTTCAGAGTTCTGAGCTAAGCGTGGACAGTACTTTTGACAACACTCTTCATATATAACTAAGGGATCCAAACTTGTGTTTTTAGGTGTTGTATGCTTTCAGTGTTGTGTTTCTTTCGGTTGAGATTCTAAATAGAATAAATTCTGTTGGAAAAAGTTATATTTAAAGTTTGATTTGGAAGAGTATATACTAGATTCTCAATTAGGGGACCACAAGATCATTTGCTTTCTCTACTGATATGAGTAACTTGACAAGACTTTATTTAGACATAAGAATATTTATATTGTAGAAAAACTAACATATTACAGAATTTTTCTTTCAACTGTATTTATTGTGTTGTGACTGAAAATACCATTCAGATTTTTATCTTATCTTACAAATCTGTGTATTCCTAATTGACGTTTGCATTCTTCTCTGATTCTATTCAATGAGACAAGCATAATAAAATCTTGAGCTTGGATTTTTTGCAGCTCATATCAGTTGCTGGAATCTCTTCCACTTCCAAATGTAAGAAATGAACTTTCCTAGTTTGCTTTTGTACGCACGTATTCTCACTTTATCTCTATAATATTCTGATGAATCTACTCTCTTGTACAAAATATATGATGTTGGTTATGATCTGATATGTTGCAGATAAAATGGATTTGCCCAACTGCTCCTACTCGCCCTGTAACAATACTTGGTGGATTTTCCTGCACTGCATGTACTATTAAATAAACCCCTCTTGTGCTTTTATTCATTCTGATTTAATCAGCACCATGTTACAGTAAGATAACTCCTGTGGTTAAACATTACTTATCTAACATTGATCAGGGTTTGACATGGGAGAACTTTCAGAAGACGGTCCAGATGATTGGGAGAGTTTAGATGCCTCAGCAGCACACATTGCCAACTTGTTATTAACAGAGCCAGCTGATGGTAATTTATATAAGCTGAATAATAATTAGTCTCTGTTTGAATAAATTTTTGTCGTGAAATAAAAAAGGAAAATGAATTGAATTTCTCCTATAAATTATATCAGTTTATAACCTCTCCAAACACTGAGATGTGCAGCTTAATTTTAACTTAAAAGCAGACACTAAAGTCTTTTGGGCCTTTCTATTTTCTTTTTCTTTAAGATGCTAACTAAGAAGTTTATGCAAACAGATTAATCATTTCCCAAGCATTTTTCAATATATGAGAATAGATTCTTCTTCATCTATAACATCATTCAAGTGAAAGGAAAAATAAAGAAAGAAAATTATCAATCTCTAATTCGTAATCTGTTTGTTACTTTTGCTCCTATAAGCATATGCAATTTGGGACTTGTAATTGATATTTGGTAGATTCATTCATTCTAACAAGAAATGGATTTTATTTTTTTTGTCACAGTGAAAGTTGGAATTGGAGGCTTCAGTATGGGTGCTGCAGTAGCTCAATACTCTGCAACTTGTTTTGCCATGGGAAGGTATGGAAATGGCATCCCGTATCCAGTGAACTTAAGAGCAGTTGTTGGACTAAGTGGCTGGCTTCCAGGATCAATGTATGATTTCACTGACATTAAATCATGCGTGTATATATATGTTGGTCAATGTAGCCACACGCTAAAGGTTGGAAACTTCTGTTTATGTAGGAGCTTAAGGAACAAAATCGAAGTGTCACATGAAGCTAGAAGGAGAGCTGCTTCATTACCTCTTTTGCTGGGCCATGGAATCTGTACGTATTCATACAACTCAGCATGTGCTTATGTGAAAGTTTGCAGCACTGAATTTGATTTTGCAGAACTGATTTTGAAGTGAAGTGACTTATGTTTGGTTATTGCTATTATTCAGAAAACTATGAATAGTAAATTTTAGCACAGAAAATTTGATCCAACGCAATAACTACTTGAAGTTATTGCCCCTCAATCAATTTTAGATTCATAATAATTTAACAATGTGAAATTAAACATGTCAATATTTAACTAAAATCAAGCTAATTGATAACCTGCACTTCAATGTTGAAACCATATTTCTTTGTCATCTGTAAGGTAGCTTATAAACTTACCACTATCTTGTTTCATTGGACTAAAAGCTTGTATTGATGAATAGTTGCTGTGAAATTTTTTTCCTGATGCACGCAAAATTGTTTTGTAATCTATGCCAAGTAGAGCTTGTGCATGATTAACTATTCAAATGATGACCTCTTTAGCACGTGTAAAGCACAGTTATTTACTGATGTAGGTGATGATGTAGTCCTCTACAAATACGGAGAGAAATCAGCTCAATCCTTAAGTTCAGCAGGCTTCCGATACATTACATTCAAATCCTATGATGGGTAAGAACTCTTGAGCAGAAATAACTCAATTTCGAATGAATCACACTTCAATTAAACAAATCATTAAACTTTTTGGGTGCAGGCTTGGTCACTATACTGTTCCAAGGGAGATGGATGAAGTCTCCAATTGGCTTAACTCAAGGCTGGGGCTTGGGGGATCATCATGAACAACATAACATGGTTTTCCAGTATATATAATATGGTATTGGTATAGGAGGAATAGTCTTCTGCGTTCCTTTAGTTATGTTGCTGAGAAATAAAGATCTGAATGTGTTTACCAAGCAGTAATCTCCCTTTCACATTATCATAGTACCTAGAGAAAGGGTCAGTTGTACTGTTGGAAAGATTTTGTTTCAATTATTGTAATATAGGGTACTTAGTTGTGTTATTTATATATTTCAGAGTGTTTTTTTGTTCCTTTTGGTGGGGTGAGGGTTAGTGTAAAATGCTTGCATGGACTTTTGGAGCTATAAAATCCTGTAAACTACTTAGTATGAGTTTGTTTTCAAGTAACCAACATCTTTCAAATCACGTTGAGATCAATTCACAAGTCACGTATCAATAGGTGTTTGAGAATGGCGAAAGTTAAAGCAAACACTTAATTTTTATTTTGTAGCAGCCTCCAAATCCAGACTCATAGAACAGATTCAATCCTGACTCGTATTAACTTCATATGATCTTAAATTAAAGCAAGAAACAAAGGGGAAAAAGAAAAAAAAAACAAACTTACAAACAGCAATGTTGAAACTTCTTATTTGAATATAATCGAGAAAAAAGAAGTTCAAAAAGTCCATATCATGAAGACGTTCTAGTAAACTACTACATCTCTTAAAACTTCACTACCTTAGGCGTGTCTTTACTTCTTGGAAGTAATATCTTTAAGCTTTTCCTTCAATTCACCAGTCTACAGAGGAAAGAAAATATTATTGAACAGTCCGTTACAAAATAATACTGGCCACAAGTAGAAAAAAGAAAAGCATTTAAAAGGGAACAAACCTGGTGCATGTTGAGAATAATATCTGATCCACCAATAAACTCTCCCTTGATGAAAATTTGAGGAAATGTCGGCCAGTTACTGCACGGAAAGAACAAGGAGAAGACAAGGCTGTAATACAATTATTTATTTATTTATTAATTATTAAACTTTAAAAGGAAACTGGTTATTAGATTGGAACCACCTTACATATGGTGGTACCATGCTCAAGGAACAATCAAATGTTAGCTCGCAATTATCACACTAAATGCAAACCCAAAAATTAAATAAATATACAAATACATTTCTATGATTATATCACACTAAATGCAGACATTTGCAGGCTGACTGATATCCAGAGATTCAACATGACCTGTTGTTTAGAGGGTCAGAGACTAGAGGATTCAAGGGAAGTAAATACAAATGACAACAGGTAAAACTCACAAGGTAAATACTATTAAATTGCTCCAGATTTACAAAGAAAAGGAGACCAAATTTTGATTCTCAAACTCACCTTGATTTATTTCATTGGCAAGGAACTCATACATTAAATTTCATAGGCAATAAAGGGTTTTGTGTTGTTATTCATTCTACTGAAAACTTTATATTTATCATAAACAGTAATTGTAAAATCCTTCACTCACCTTCATACTCAGAAGGTCTGTTACTAGTTACAATGATACATTATTCTTTGGTTTCCTAAGGGGAATAATATCACCCTTTATATTATTGAGTGAAGCTGTCCTTGAAGAAATGTTTGGCTGAGAAGGAGTCCAAAGTCAGAGCTGTGTAAACCCTTGCAGTTTGTTGCACTGCACTTGGAAGCCTAGTGCTGTTAAAATCAGTCTTGTAATGTTGAAGTTGGGCCTAGACAGTTTTGGGCTAGTCAATAATAAGCTGACACAACCTTGTATTTTCTTTGGTTTTTCCTTAGATTTAGCATAAATAGGGCACATCAGAAAAGAGAAAGGGGAGAACAGGAGAGTAATAGGCAAATACGTGAGATACACTTAGAGAGTAGTTTTTCAGACTTGAGTTACACATTCATCTTTTCTCTGCAAAATCAGATTTTGGTTGAGTTCTTGGCATGCAAAGTAATGGCAAGAGCTTAGTTCTAGGTTTCTTGGCATGCAATGTAATGACAGTTCATCAGGTAAGTCCTAGCCCACTGGAGATATTGGAAACTGAAATTCAATTGCCAAGGCCCATGAAGACTTTTATCCCACAACAATGACAAACTATCATCAATCAAAGTTATAAGTAAACTATGTTCAAACTACAATTGAGATGATTGATGTTTTTTCCCAGTCATATATGCAATATGTTAGGAAGCAGAGATAATAAGATCAACAAGCATGAAGTTACCTAAAGGCTTTTACAGCATTTTTTAGCTCAACATCCTCCAAAATGTTTCTAGCACTTATAGGAACATCTGCAGGAGCAAAATAATGATATTAGTAATTTACAGAATGGTTATCAAGTAATGTGAATTCACGCCTAACAAACTACTTTTACACTTCACCGGGGAGAAAGAAAAGGACAAAAGTATCAGCAAGCATATAGATCATTTTAATTAAATTCCAGAGAAGCAGATATCCAGATAGAGCCCAAATATGATCTTATGGGTTAGCTCCTCATTTAATAAAGGTGGCCTTGAAGAGTTTAACAGGAAGAAGACAGGAACGCGAGAAGCATCCAGCCAAGGTGTTCATGTGAGATGGATCCGAACTCAATAATGAATTCCTTATTAAGGTGGTACAAGTAATGAATGAAGTGGGGAGGAAACTGGGATTTCATCAGCCTTGGGCTTGGGTGGAACCTAGCTTTGGGCTACATTGTTTGTCACTGTTTTCTCTCATATGTATTTCGTTTTATAGATGTGAAATGTGTTTGGGTGAGTTGTTTGCACTGTAAATTGCTTATAACTCTTGTTTCCTACAGTGTATAAAAGAGTTGGCATCTGATAGCATTAAACTAAATTAGAGAGTAAACTATGGAGCACAGGAATATAGCAACAGAATGACCCCAGTAAAGTCATCTGCCATCTCGCTTTATTAGAAACGTAACTTTCATCCAATTTGAGAATAGACTTCGTTTATAGGTCGAATTTCTTGAGGCTAAAGTTGCATATTTTCAAGGCTTTTCAAATATTAACATAGAGATTGCCAATCCACACTAAGAACCAGCTCTTGTCTGTACTGTACCATGCTTCTTTTTCATATATAACGTTTTGTATTTCCAGTGTCATATAATACAACTAAACATTAAAAAACTGGTTATCATACTGAAAGACACTATTTTTTAACATGGGGAAATACTTCCTCCATAAAGAGATAACTACAGAACATACAACTTCGTGTGCAGAACATATAGTTTCAGTACTTACCATAATGTTTCAAAACTCTAACAGCAAGTGAGCTAAAACCACACTGTGGCAAATCAGGCACACCTTTCATGTAAACCATAACAGGGTTATCCTTGACATCCTGCACATATTAATCGGTGAACAAAATTTTAAGCTACATATTACTCAACATCGTTAAAAAAAAATTGGGCAAAAGATTGATTGATATACCATTACCTGCTCAATAACATTTGCCAAAGAAATGCCAGAACCCTCAAGCTTATTAGCTGGCTTGAAGTCATCATGCGTCTCAGAATCATTTGATACAGTAGTTGAGTATCTTGTGCAATAAAATAACCCATTTAACTGTCACCATGTTAAAGGAGGCAAGTTACAGAAAGAAAATTACAAAATGGAGTTTGACAATTTCAGTAACTAACCAACAATTGTTGGCATTGATTAGAAGCGTAACGCGATGCTATATATTTCTTTTCATACGTAATGCAATGTTATATATACAGTACCATCTCTAAAATTTTGGGTAACTCAAAAACCGAGAATGAAGCAGTCATACATAATCATAAAGGCAACCTAAGCAAGTTTATAAACCAGGTTATATAGAGAAGGAAAAAGGACTGAAATTGATTCAAAATAAACAAAATGAATAAAAAGCCAAAGATCTAGAAAACAAGCGATGCCCATTAGATAAGGCTGCGTAAAAAATACAACTTTTATATGATTCGCACAAAATAGATGCGAAAAATAACGATTAATCACGCATAAGAGGTAAGGGCTGAAGATCTTACGGGCCTGCCGAAAGAACGATTAGCGAGCCCCTTGAAGAACATGTTTGACAAGGATGTCGCCATTCGAATAAACCCACGAACAAAAACCTGAATGCTCCCGAACACTGCACTTGTCTTTTGAATGCCGTGTAGTTTAAAATTTTAAAAATTAAAAATTAAAAATATATAAAGCAGTGCTCTGAAAGGTCAAAAATGCCCCTGCATATATTACTTATTCCAAAACCCAGAACCCAAAACCCTTTTTTTTCCTCAGGAATTCATTCCGCAGCCTCTTCTGAAGACGCCCCATATCAGAAGTATTCACCTTTGATCGATTTCCCCTTACGTATTTTCGTTCATTTTGCTTAGGTTAGGTTTTATGTTTCATCCTTATCCTTCACTTTTCTCTTTTTTTTTTTTTGTAATTATTAATTTTCCGTTAAATTTTTCTGCCTCATCTTCGTTCTGTTCTCCTCAGAGTTAAACCCCGTTGATTACTAATATGTGGTGTGCAAAAATTAGTTTTTTTCTTTTTCTTTTCAAAATGCTGCTTCGAAATGTGGAACTTGTGAAGTTTTGTGATTTATGGGATTAGCTTCACCACTTTGCTCTGTTGTTGGAATTTCAGTTATTTGTGTTTGTTATGCAACGATTGAGCGGCCCAGTTTGTCTAATGATTTTTTTATGACTGCAAAGTTGTTATCTTTACGTAGTGCTGACTGGCTTTATGTCTGATTTAGGTGCTGTTGTTCATTCACTGTTTGCGTGCCTCTACATAGTTGTCCTCTTGTAAGAAGCTCAGAGAAATGGTGAAGGGCGAATCAAAGAAACATGTTCTCACTGCTTTCACTCCTAATGGGGACTATGCTGCTATTATGTCTGCCAATGGGACGGCCAAAGTAAATTCATCTTTTTTCCCCTTTCTTTAAATATGATAGTTGTTAGTAATTTTGATAAACTATTCCCAGATAAATTCCTAAGGTTCCCTCTTGGACATTAACTGTGGATGGTTTTGGATTGTAATTTGTGTTACCATATCAGATAGCCCTTACTTTGAACTTTTGATCCTTATATTATTAACTTACTCTGGCAATATATCTCCTACGAGTCTTTCCTTTTGCATTTCTTAAGACTGATTTTTCTAAATGGTACCCAATGATATCTGTGGATGACATTTTTCAATTGTTGGTGTGCTAGAATGATGTTAAATTGTCAACATGCACTGGATGTTATGTTTGTAACAGAAAATCATCCTATAATTTTCAGATTTGGAACACAAGCACTGGACATTTGTTAGCAGAGTGGAAGCCATCAGATGAAGATAATGATCCTCGTTATTCTTGCATTGCATCTAGTTACACAGGAAAAAAGGTAGTATGAGCTTTTGGAAGAGTGTTTTAATCACCAGTGCTTTTTTACGTTAGAATCATATTTTTTTCCCCCTGATGTGGATTGCACTCTTTTGTAATAGTTTAGAAAAGAACAGGGAACTTTCTTATTAGCTCTTGGCACAATCGATGGAAGAGTTCTTGCCATTGATGTTTCCACTGGTGACAGAAAGTTGATTACCAGCTATCCCGGGTATTACTGTCATTTCGTTTTCCTTTTTGCCATATTAATTATAAATTTTCCTCTTTCTTTTCAGTCCCCTTATGAAAATTTATTTACAAAGAATAGGGACCAAATCTAAAATGTTTAAAGAGGGATTAATTCATAAAGATGTGTTCGTTAAGCAAATAAAATGTTGATTTTTTTCGTTTAGGGGTAGGTGTGGGGACCAAATTTTTTATGTTAGTTTTTTTAATACAAAAGCTATCAATTTATCAAAGTAAAACTATCCATACTAGTCTGTCTTTTTGGATGTCTTTATACTAATGTCCATGCTTGCTATATTTTACAAAATCCATTGTTGATTGATGGTGTAAAAGTGCTGTCTGACTTTTGTGGTCTTGGACAAACTTGAGCTGCTTGCTTATTAGAGTTTTTTGGTAGACAAAACCTGTGTCACTTGTACCAATCGAGACAAAACCTGTGTCACTTGTTGTCACTTGCTTATTAGAGTTTTTTGGTAGACAAAACCTGTATATCATTGGCTTATTATTTGGTCATTCTGCTTTACGTTGATGAATGTTGGGATTTAAACAGAAGAAAGAAGTAGAAGCATAAATGAATATGTTCCCATATGGAGAAATATTGATATGACACCTATTGAAGTTATAGTAGTTTGGACATGTGCAAAGGACACTGGAGGCACTAGATCACACGGTTCTGCACCATTTGTAAAAGGGTAAAGAGACCAAAAATTACATTTAAGGAAATCATTATAGTGGATAATACCTTTGAGAATTTGGCTTTTTACCGAGTCTCATGAAGCAGCTTAACAGACCTCATCTAGTGGGATAAAACTAATATTTTTTGTTGTTCATTCGCATAAGGATAAATAAATATTTGTGTTTTTTTGTGTTGGTCTATGGTGTATAGGAATCTACATTTAATACACGGATTATGTACTTCTATCTCAAATTGAAAACTATATAATTCCTTGACATTATCATGTGGACATCCATTTATTGATTTCTATGCTTTCAAGTGAATGGTAATTTATATTTGTCTATTGTAATAATTGTTCTCATCATCGTACAGGGAGATCTGTGGACTCTCCTTTGCAAATAAAGGTCATGTTCTTCGCATTGTTGGACGTAATGGGATGGCATATGAGGTTAATACAGAAACAGGACAGCTTTTAAAGGAATTTAAAGTCTCAAAAAAGTCTATCACTTCTCTGGCTTTCTCACATGGTGAGTACTTATTCCATTTGGGGCTTGATCCATTATAATCATTTTTCTTCTTGCATGACAAATGACACTTGTAATTTTACTTATTTTCCAGATGAAAAATATTTAGCTATTGTCAGCTCTAAAATACGGGTTATTAGCTGGGAAATTGGGAAAGAGGTTCTAAAGTTCCCCAATGATTTGGTAATCTTCATTACTTAGTCTGGATATGAATATTTATCTTTACAAGTAAAAGAATTCTCATTTTTTACTTTTATTCTTCAACAGGGAAATGTACAACACATTTCTATATCCAATGATGCCAAAAGTTTAGTTACATTTGATTTTGAGGGTAAACACCTTCATGTTTGGAAATGTGATTTAAATTCAGGAAATGTGGGTAGAGGTCCTACACTTCCCCTAAGGCATCCTCCAGTAGCTTTGGATTGCCGCCGTGGTTGCAATAAAGAAGAAGATATCGTTCTTTTGGCAGTTAGTAGCAGAGGTTCTGCTTATATTTGGAATTTTAATGCTTTCTCCGAAGATCAGATGCAACCAACTAAATTAACCACCAAGACCAAAACAGTTGAAACAGACAAGGAAAATGGGGGAAGTTCAAAGAAAAGGCACACCTCAATTATTGCATCCAGATTACAACCTATAGCGGAAGACAAACAGGTTAAAGCTATTGTGACTTATGGCTCTCTGGATCATCCTCAGTTTAGCTTCGTAAATATTAGCAATTCAGGGGAGACTATAGTATTAAATGTAGAAGATGAGACCGATTCTGTTCATCAGCATGGTAGTCCTTCTGGTAAAGGTCTGACAAACCCAATATGTTTTTATCTTTTCTTATACTGTCCTTTTTGCTTCATTTTCTTTAAATTCTAGGTGATTCTAATAATTGTGTTGCTAGAATTCCAAATAGAATAAAATGTTACAACCTTTTAGTTTGGATTTTTTTTTTTTCTTTATTAGTCGTTGCCTATATATGTTCTCTTAACTTTTAATTCCTATACATGTCCCCCTAACTGGAAGCAGAAATATCAATGGAAAGCAAGAAAACTAAGAAAAGACAAGCACCATCTGATCCTGATGTTACAACTGACGTGGTGGATTTAGGTAAGAACTGTAATATTTCAAATTCTTACTCAGCATGAGTACCATGTTATTGGATCTCATTTTCTAAGCCGTGTACTCTTTGAAATTGAGAGCACATTTTTAACACGGTTGTTTTTTCCTTGAATTTTGCGAAGTACCTATTCTTTTGTTGTACTTATGATTTGCATGAAAATATTCTGAACGTATAGGCTATAGAAACCTGAACGATCCTAATATTTAAGACGATTAAATTTCTTTAAATTCGTGTTCAGGTCTAATAGTTTTACTAAACCCATTCTCTGATGGATTTATGTAAATTTACTCTTCGGCATGATGAACCATAGAACCACCAATTCTTAGAAATATGCATTCTTTATTTAAGAATTGATTGATATTTCTTGTAATACATTTAATGTAGATCAACATGAGGCTGCAGAAGGAGTTCTCCTTAATAATGATTTGGATGAGCCAACAATGGGAGAGAAACTTGCTAGTCTAAGTTTACTGGAAGAGAACAAATTCAGGAGTGACAAAGAGCAAGAAGCTGCTGTCTCAGTAAAGCCTCCAAGTGCAGACTCCGTACATGTTTTGATTAAGCAAGCATTAAACGCTGACGATCGCACCCTTTTGCTAGATTGCTTGTATACGCAAGATGAGAAGGTTATCTTTCTCTTCTATTTCTATTGGAGTTTATGTATACTTGAATGAAGTTGTCCACTTGCTCAGTTTGTTAAATGCTATGCTTGATGCAACAACTCCTTTGCAGGTTATTAGAAAGTCAATTGCTCAGTTGAACCCATCCAACGTCCTCAAACTTCTATGCTCCCTCATATCCATTATTGAATCTAGGTAAACTCAACAATAATCTAGTAAATGTATCTTTAGTACGCATGTTTCTAGGGAACATAAAAAAAATGACAGTTAAGAAAGTTAAGGATAATTAACAGCTAAGGGATCAAAATTATGGATCATTAAGAATTCTGGGATTGATAAAATTACAATTAAGCCTATTGATAAAATTGACTAAAATAAAACATATATATAAGAAAAGTTGCATTAAAATTGACACTGCATAGACACAAGCAGTATCCAATATCCATGTACAGTACTGTAACTTAAAAAGCAGCCACCAGAATCATAACATTTGATATCAGTAATATACTTTTTAGCTATCAGTTTTTGTACTGACTCCTGATTAATTCTAAATAAGTGTAACTTTCCTTTTGTTTTAGAGGTGCAATCTTGGCTTGTGCGCTTCCGTGGTTGAAGTATCTACTTCTACAGCATGCGAGCGGAATATTGTCCCAGGAATCTTCATTAAAAGCTTTGAACTCTTTGTATCAAGTGAGTTCCATGTGATGAATCCACTCAATAAGCACTTCATATCTTACTTTCTCTACCTGTGTCTTCTAAACTATCATTTACATGTAATATAATTTCTTCTTTCTATGCTTAAGATAGACATTTTGTTTTGTATTTAACTGTAAAGCAATGGATGAACTTATGTTCTTCTTCAGTACTACACTACAGAATCCCTTGAGAAGGATTGTATAAGACATGGCATGCTTGTAGAAGAACATTTAAATGTTGATCATGTTTGCAACAATGGCTCTTTGTTTATTTGATTCTTTTTGTGTGTGCAGCTGATTGAGTCTAGAGTCTCCACTTTTAAATCTGCCATCCAACTCTCAAGTTGCTTAGACATTCTTTACTCAGGGGTAAGCCTCTTTCAGCTGTTTGCAAGTAATTAGCAAAAGTTGTGATAAACCTGTGTTTATTATCAGTATCTTCTTTGGAACAGGTTATTGTTGAGGAGGACGATGAAGATGAAATAGTGCCAGTTATCTTTGAGGATAAGGATAGTAGTGAAGAAGAATCTGATGAAGAGACCATGGAAACTGGCCAAGATATCACAGATGATGAAGAAGAATCAGAACAAGAACTTGAAGGTGCAAGTGATATGATGGAAGATTGATAGTGTCTTTTTGTCTTAACATAATTGGCAATGGCCCAAGTGTTGTATGCATTTGCTTAGGCACATGCCAATACTCAGTTTTGAAATGTTCTACACAACCATAGGAATTTAACATGTTTGGTTTCGTTTATTTTGAGATTATGTTTTGGAACTTGAACATCTGTGAAAGAAACTCAGCAATTTATGAAGGCTTCATATAAAAACACAAGATAGCATTAGCAGAAGAAAACTCAAGCCATAACATAAGAAACATTTCAATTACATGTTCAAAACAAAAGAATCTATGTTCATACGAGGGAAGAAAAACATTCAGTTATAAACTATATTCAAGAAAGCTTATTCTCTGCTATTCTGGGTTGGATAATAATAGTAATAGTACTCTTCGTCTTCATCGTTCTGTGGAGCCATACCAAAGCTATTCTTCACACTCTCAGAAATACCCTGCAAGAACCAACAAGTGTTCTCCTTTCCATACTGAGCCCATTTCTTCATACACCGGCCCATCTCAGAGGCCCGTTCTTTACTTTCATCACTTTTCTCTTGGGCCTTCTGCCCCACTTGTCCAATCTCTTGTTTAGTCTTCTCCTGATCCATTAATCCATAAACAGTTACAGTTAAATCACTCCTTATACAGTTCAAAACAATCACAGACAGAACAAGACATTAAGAAGAATGAAAAGGTTTAAGGTTGCATGAAAGACCATATAATACATAAGTTCTTACCTGAATTTGAGCATTGGTCTCACCAGCTATATAACTCTCATCACCAGATGCCATTTTTACTCATCACTCTTTCTATCTAACCATATGCTATATCAATAAATATATAATACAAAGGGTCTGAATTATTTATACTATTTCACGGTTCGTTTTGTTATTGCCACATGTCCAATTGATTAACACGTGTACTACACGTGTCAAATGTAATCAACTATTCGCCTTTAACATTTAAGTGGTAAAAATTAAGTATTTAATTTAGTAATAATGGTAAAATGATGCACATTATAAAAATAAAATAGTTATAAAACAATAAATTTATATATATTTAAAAAAAATATTTTGAAATATCATTTTTCTTAATTTAAATTTGATCTTATAAATAAAATAAAATAATTATAGATATTTATATTCATTTAACACACATTATAAAAATAAAATAATTATAAAAAAGTTTTCTTACTAAGTAAAACTCTTTTTCATAATTTTTTCTAAAATACCAAAACTTTAGCAATCACATAATTAGGTAATTTAGTTAGTCATCACACAAAATTCTAAATTTAGGCATTACACAAAAATGGTATAATTGAGTTAATCTAATAATAGAAAGAGTTTGAATAGTTACGTAAAACTCAATATTTTAATTTTATTTGTGTGATTATACGTAAACAAAAAATAATAATTGCTCACATATACATGCTAGATTTATACCATGATAATTGTTACTTCTATTAAGCTTTATGATTAATGAAAAAATAACTTATAAAATGAATAAAATTAAATATCAATGAGTAATTGATGAAACAATGTATTTAACAACAAATCTTATTAAGATAATTTTTGAAAATTATAAAAATAAATAAATTTTAAATCTAATTTAATTTCACATAAATAATTTAAAAAATAAATTTACCCTCACTTGTATACATTTTAAATTAATTTTATTTATAAATTTTGAACAAGAATTTGCATATACTACTTTATGTACTCTAAATTTAGGTTCCCTTTATACTATATTTTTGATCAAAATTGGAACCTCAAAATTCATCTAAAGATAAAGTTTTACAAGTGGAAACTTCATACAATAATAGTTTATCTAGTGAGTATAACTTGAAGAGAGAAAAATAGGTAGGTGGAGGATTAATTTACTATGTGTTCAACAGGGACCACAAGGATTCTTTCATACACACTATTTTTTGTTGTTCAGTTCAGAGGTTGTCTGCAGATGTTTAGAAATTTGGCTATGCATGGATGAATGTTGATATTCGAAACTCTGTATCACTCTTATGACCTTTTTCTACTCTTTTGTTCAGAGTAGTACCTTAAACCAGAAGTCTGTATCAGAGAATAATTTCCAGTTCTTGAAGTGAAGTTGATATGTAGCTTGCATACCAACATTTCTCACTCTTTCATCTCCTAGTTAACTCAATTGTCACATTCATCAGGAAAGTGACAGTCAATTTATAATATATAAATGGATATACAAATCGTCAGACTTAAAATCTATTTCTTAACCGTTATCACAAATCTCAGATCATGGATTTGGATATCATACAGTAGAGTTCAAGAAGCTAGTTTTGATTGGTGTATGAGTTTCTTAATGTGTATATCTATGCAAGAGATAATGCTAACAGAAGAATTTAACATTAGTGTGTTTTATTTAGAAGGAACATATGCAGTTTAACCAAATCATGGTTTTATATATATAATAAATTTCAAACCATAATATGCTACAGAGTACACTACTACTAGCATACCTCAGATAAAGACAGGGTGGATCAAATTTTCAATAATTTCATGAACAATAATACGATGTACTTGCATTTCATATCAATGTATATCTTTTAAAGAGCACACTTTTAGAATAGGGAAGTACAAAGGGTTACTTGATATCGATAAAAACAGATTTTTTTAGTGAAATATTCCTTCCATTCCTCTGCATAGAAGTCATATACAATTAATTAATCACCAATAGATTCAGTGTGCTTAGCTGTTAAGTTACGTATAACACAAGACCATGTGACATATAGGCCTTTTGCTAGAGTTTGTCTTTGATTTTTTTAAGAAAATAAAAACTGAACTTATGTATAAGTTCAAAATAAAAATTGAAAAAGCTGGTGGAAACTTCATCATAAGTAATGTTCAATGAACAGAACACTTTAACAAAACAGGAAAGAAAGTGATAGAGGAAAAAACAAAGTGAGAGAGAAAAAAAAAAGCAGACATTGTGACATTGTTGAAAATTCAAGTATTAAGTTAAGTTTCACATTGGATATAGAAATGAGAAAATAGAACACTGTATAAAGATAAAAAACCTGTTAACTTATTATCTTAAGGTTTTGATATCATTAGTGTTTGTGTATATTCTAAATTGATCTTATTTCTAATCGATGAAACTTCCAACAACATCCTTACACTTAGAAGGTAGCCATAATAATGAGTAGTAAACATTGGAGTATTTACATCTTTGCTTGGGAAAAGTACGCACACAATCACAATCACAATCACAATCACAGATAGCAGAATACAAATGATGTGGTCGTGGTCTTGCATGGAAACGATTCCCAAGGAGAATCGAATCAGCCCACTTCCCTTCCTCTTTATTCTTCTTTACAGTTTGCCTCTACTTCCCTTTACCCTTCCCCAAGAGAATGGAGGCCAGATCTTGGCTCATTCATTCTTACCATTGAAGAGAGAGAGAAAGATTATAGGGATAGATGCATACATACATTGAGATAAAGCTGAGGTTTGTGTGAGAGAGAAAACTAAAAAAGAAACAAAGAAAGAAAGAATAAAATAGTTCAGCAGCAGCCGCAGCAGTGCTTCAACCAAAGAATAGAAAAAGAATGCAAAAGATGGTCAAAATGAAACCTCGAAGACTTGTTATTCCATCATAAGCATTCACCTATCTTTATTGAAACTCTCCATTTCCCTTTTCTTTTCTCTTTTCCCATTTGTTTAATCTTCTTGTCTGTTTCCTTACCTTTCAAACTTATACTAACTCACCACCTTCTTCACTTCCACTCATTCCTCATAACATTGCTACCTACAACTAAACTTGTAATATGTAAATGACACACATTTCTCTTTTGTGTACATTTTAGCAGTGTCCTAAACAGTACCAGAATGTTGTTTCAGTTTTTGCTTGGCCCTCAAAAACATCTTAATGAGATACATGCTGATAATTGCATCACTAACCTTTTATTGTGACTTCCCTTGCCACTTTTACGAGAGAATAAAAGAATATTCAAATGAATTGTAAAGCAGAAACTATTTTAGAAACATATTGACTGTAAAAAATTCTGTTGATTCCCAGAGAGTAATGGACATGAAAGAGACTTGGATCCCCTCGTGGATGTTATTGGGATAATTAGTGGGCCGGTCCATATGATTTAATGTACGAATATTCATTACATGGTGGCAAATGCTGACTTGGATTCCACATTGTCCAATCAGAGGTTGCCAACTTTCTTTTCTTTCTTTTTATTTTTCTTTTTGTTGTATGCTTGGATTCTGTTTGTGGGGCTGTACAATTCTAATTTGATTCATGTAACCAAATGCTGTGGTCAAAGGGACTTTCTAGGGTTCATGGTTTATTTGATTGATGAGATCTTTTGGACACTGTCTGTTGTGCTATTAGGTTACATGTTCTTTCTGTGGGTCTTGAGTTTGTTTGACTTAGCTATCTTGCTAGCTGCTATACTATAGACCATTAGAAAGTGTTTGCTAATTTAGTGTTATGCTATCCTGATACATCAAATACCATATTCTAGTGCCAAACTTCATAAATAGTACTAGCCAATAGCCTTTTATATTTCATGTTATTTTCACAATTTGTAAGTTTAGGTACAGTAGCTCAAGATAACTTCAACAATTTTTTTGCAACTAGAACATAACCAATAAGCCCTTAGGATCCATGTTCATGAAACAGAAACCAAGTAACATAGCTAGTTCTGATAACTGCATTACATAATCTTTTCATTATTATATCAGTCTTTCCTGTTGTGAAATTATTACAATGGATAAAAAACTTGAAAGAATAAAAGCAGCTAGTTCAGTTCAAACTAGCACTATCAAGTATCAACCCTATCTGATTTTGGAGTTGAAGGGCAAATGATTATCCTACATGCACTTTGCATCCATTACCGTACTCATTAAAAACTAAATCAAAATGAAATTGTAGCCCACTTCCAAAGTAAATGTTCAAAATTCAAAGTGTGCTCTCTTTGGAATTGTAGCACGAATTTCCTTTATCTCTTTTCCCTCCTTTAGAATTCATTGATTCCATTTATCTAGGTTGTCACTCAAACAACACTAAAAAGTACTACAACACGGCACTCCATTTATTCTCTTTTTTCTGTGGTCTCTGCCAGTATATAAACCATCCTCCATATCACATTTTCTCATAAGCAAATCCTCTACAGCTTCTTCTGCTTCTCTAACACTCCAACTCACTACATTATCTTCAGGTTGGTCTTTGTATTTTCCCTTCCAAACCCCCCCTCATAGTTTTCTCAATCTTCATGTAGTTCTTCAGTAATTAAACTCTCCAGAAGGTCACATTTAATAGTAATGTGATCATTCTGTCTTCTATAGAATGCTATTTTATGTCACCTCGTAACTTGTTTTCATATGTTTCAGAGAAGTTAATCCAAGACCGAGTTATTTTATTTTAGATTTGTCCCAATATTATAATAAGCATGATGCTAGCAAGCTAGCTAGTGCCTAGTACTATGCACAAGCACATTACATAATGTGGCAATAAATATTCAGAGGAAGCTAACAGAAAAAACGTATTGAACATTTGAAACATTGTTCATAGTGTACACAGAGAGTCTTCTTCTAACTATGATTGTGTTTGGTGAATGCAACAGTGATTTGCAGGGAAGTAAATATGAGCAGACCGGGAGACTGGAACTGCAGGTCATGCCAGCACCTGAACTTTCAGAGGAGAGATTCATGCCAGCGATGTGGGGACTCAAAATATGGAGATAGAATTGATTTTGGTGCGTTTGGAGGAAGAGGAGGGTCTTCATTTGGGTTAACTGGGTCAGATGTTCGCCCTGGTGACTGGTACTGTGCTGCTGCTAACTGTGGGGCTCACAACTTTGCTAGCCGCTCAAGCTGCTTCAAGTGTGGTGCTTTCAAGGATGACTTGGCTGGAGGCTACAACAGTGACATCTTGCGCTCAAGAGCTTTTGGTGGCAGTGGAAGACCTGGGTGGAAATCTGGTGATTGGATATGCAGCAGGTCAGTCATTCATTGATTTTGTGTCTCACCATCTTTTGATTTTTGGTTCTGCCTGGGGGAACATCTTGTGCTTTTTCTTTGCCTGCTGTCTTTAAAGTGTGAAGAATATGACAAACACCACAAAAACAAAAGGCACTGTTGGTATTCTAGGCATGCAACTGATATCTTTGACTGCTTTTACAACTTGCATACTTTGAAAACTGGTTTACCCTTCAGCTTAGCAGTGCAAAATATGGCTCCCCAAGTAGTTTTTCAATTACTTGTGTTTCTAGTTATGACAAATTTAATTGATTCATTCATTCTCCATTTTTATCTTTGTGATTGAGCAGATCAGGATGCAATGAGCACAACTTCGCTAGCAGAATGGAATGCTTTAAATGCAGTGCTCCAAGGGACACGTACTAGTATTAGAAATGAGTTTATCCAAGCAAGAAAGCGAGCTACATTAATTACTGGAGATGCTGCAAGATTTCTTTATTAATTTCTTTGGGATGTTAAAGACAGTGTGAATTCTGAAAAGGTGGTTTAAAAAGCCATGTTACAGAGAAGCTAGCTAGCTACATCCCTTAGGATCTTTCTCAGATTTATCTCAAGAACTACAGCAATGTTGTTTTGGTGCTTTAAACTATTTTCTTTAGTTTTGGCGTTAGAGTTCCATTTATTGTATGGTGCGTGGTTTTCTTAAATGAATATGAATCTCTTTTCTTTTACAGTAGTTGTACTTCCTGAAGTGGTGATGCAATGATCCATCACATTCATTTCATTAACTTTCACCAAGTGGACCATCTTATTCTGAATAATCCAGACACCAATCAAAATTAAGTATGCATGTGGGGTCATATGAGCAAACTCAAAACAAAATAGTACTATACACACAACACAACTCAACCAATCAATTTTTTTAACAAGGACTCAGCTTTAAGCCTTTGAGTTGACAAAAAGAATATTTTAAATAACTTTGAATCAGAATTTCAAACAGTTATGTTCAACTATGGAGTAAAAAAAGGAAAACTAAGATATCTTCTTTAGTTTACATGATGAATATTCCTTTATTTGATTCACAAATTCAGGTCCATGCTGTTTCTTTTTCTTTAGTTTTGAATTCACAAAACTTTAAAAAAATGGTATCTATCAAAACTTCTTGGCAGCATTGTTAATTATGTCACATCAACACTTATCTTAGAACAGTATATGACGTGATATGAAACACTTATTTTGTATTGTATTAAGTTTTGGACAATGATACTTAAACAATGTTTTTATATAACATTTGAACATTATTTACGTGTTATTTTATGATTGGTCCAAAATTATTTAACAATTAATAATAACAATTATAAACACCATCATAAACTAATCACAGAATAATACGTAAATAATATTCAGATGTTATTAAAAAAATATTATCTAAGTATCATTATCTGTAAGTTTAACACATTTTAAATTGTCTGGAATATAATTTTTATGTAAGAGAATTGAAATATTCCTACAGCTCTAATCAGTCCTTCATTCAGTTGCTTAGGTAGCATATTTGAAACACAAATCACATTGGATTCCTTTCTCTGAATGTAAAGTATAGCTTTAAAAAGGATGGGCATTGAGGATTAAAAAGATGAGCCAAAGAGTCCATAACTAGGTATGCTTTTATGTAGGACTCTTGTCTTCCTTTCAGGCAAGCTTTATGTTAGTGAAGTGTCTCCCATTCTTTTCAGGCAAGCTTTATGTTGAAGAAATGTCTCCAACTATAGACTCTAGATTATGTAGGATATATTATTCTTCTTTTTATTACTGTTAATTCATTATTCTCAGTATTACTCTTACTATCATTTAAAAAAACTGCATGGCTTAAATCTTATGAGTTGAAGGTCTCAATAAAAAAATATATATATTTTAACACAGATTTAACAATATTTTGACATAATGATGTATTATTGTTTTTACTAATTCATTATTTACTTATTATTTTGTTAATATATTTTGAATTTAATGAAAAATTGACACGTGTAAATATTGTAAAAAAACTCTGTATTAACGTATTGCTCGTCCCAATATGTCCTCCGAATTGGGTGCATTTGGGTAATGATGCTGACTTTGAAAAAATTATCCCCTTCAAAATCTCATCTAAATCCTCTTCTCGATTCTAAAGTTGAAAATACGTGATTCTTCTTTCCAATGAGAAACATTTCATTATTATCTATACAGTCATTTATTTGTCTTGTTCCATGAAAAAAGAGTAACATTCTGAATGATAAACGAGGCAAATAGATTCCATTGGTGAATGCAGAAGTTTGCACAAATGAGATTTCAGAAGAAGCTATTGGTGAATGCAGACATCTCTGTATGATTTGTAATTGCTTTATAGGGTGGCACAATTTCAAATCCCTGCATCAACACTACTGTGGAATAAATACGTGCATGTGAATGTCAGAAGAAGAACGAAACAAACCCAAGTTGGAAAAAGAAAATACTCCAAATAGTGAAGTATAAGTAAGCGTTGGGAAAAGAAAAGGAATGAGTAAAATAATAAATAGAAGAAAATTTGTCAAGAAATTTCTCTGTTTTTGTTGTATTCTTGGTTAAAAAAATATTAACTGCCATGAAATTTCAATTTTATACTTAGAAATATGTTGACACAGTCCTTCAATTTCTCCTGACTAAACCCAACCAAGAAAAACCACCAACTGTTGAAGATAAGTTTTAAAAAAATCAAGATTTAATTGCGTTTTTTCCCCTTAATTTAGTGCGAACAATTTTAATCTTTGAGTTAGTCACCATCTAACTTTTAATGAAAAACATTGAGAAATTTTGAAAAAAACAAACAATTGACAGTAAAGAAATATGAGATGGGCCTCCATTCTGAACCAAGTCCAATAAGATGGGCTTCTGTAATTGACCTCTTTCATCCAATGAACCCATGACCTTCCAAGCATAAAACTTCTGGCGTGAAACAAACAAATGACAGTAAAGAAATATGAGAAACTTTGTAATTCTACTTCTCTTGAAAGAACAGGCACTAGGAAATCAGTTTTAGGAACATGTTCCTAAGTAAAAATTCAAAAAAAACAACAAAAACTAAGGCACAAACATATTTCTAGTTTTCTTTTTCGCTGTTATTTAGAAGCAAATATAACATGATTATTGTATTCTACCGTTTCAATATGGCAATTGGAAATTTAAGATACCAACCCACCCGTTTTATATTATTTAAAAACAAACTTCTCAAATCAGCATGCGCAAAGCAAGGATTACAAACTATAATATACTAAAGTTCCTGCTGATGCTACATTTATCCAGACTTTGACATCAAGGAAAACATCTATTACCCAAGTACAAAATAATTCGAAAGCCCAACTACAGTACTAATCTTCATCCAAATTACTTTCACCTTAGAAAGACAAAGCAGTAGCCTATCTGCAGGACTGTCAAATGTCTAAACTGCATACTACGATAAAAAAATAATTCATCGAGAAGGCAATAAGTTGCAAAATACTCAAATAATCGGGTAGTTGCTGCCAAAGGTGACACGGTTCCAACAAATCCACGAACGCTTCCAGCTTCCCCAAATATCTACTGCCGCAACAAGATCTATCTGGAAGGTAAAAATTTGCAATTCCAATAGATGTGGTGGACACGGAAGATGTTAGAATCCCAAAAGAAAACATAGAACCTGAAGGGCAAATGTAAATAGGCCAAGCTTACAAGCTTATGGAAACACAGAAAGAGAGCCAAGCTTACGAGCGTATGGAAACACAGAAAGAAACGTATGCATCAAAGACTCTCTAACTTAACTTCTAAAAATGAGCATTGGCAACTGAAGATAATCTTGTTCAGTGCTGATAACAAACCAAACCACAGAATCTAAAGATTGACGATAGGACGTATTGCTTTCATTTTTAGAATACAATGAAAACATCAATCATAGTCAAATGAATCTGAAAATGGTTTTGTTAAGACGGTTAAGAGAACTATACCACAAAAGCTAGTCACTGTAGTTGAAGAGTCCAATGGCTTATAAACCGCTACACAATATATGCATACCTCAATCGTAGGACTCAACTCCCACCTAAAAATTGGATCCTAACATCCCACATCCCCACCATGCACCACAGTCTCGATACCCACGTGGATTAGCTGTGCACTAACCTTTTGATTAGTGCCCGGAGAACACTGAGCCACTGATTGGCAGATCAGAGGCATGAAGAAAGACTACAATACCAATTGAAAAGAACATTGGAACCATTGTTGTCAAACTCGTGAGTTAACTCGTAGATTCTTACACTATTAGTTTAAAATAGGTGGACAAAACAAATTAACTCGCAATCAAACTTCTATTCTAGATTACCTATTAAACTTGCATAATATCTTGAGTCAAAAAGTGTATTCCTGCATCATTTTTAAGAATGTGTATGAATGTGGTCATTTATAAAATTTGATCTTATGTAGTACTTTTGTACTATATCCTAGACAAACCTTAATCAAAGTTAACAGTTAACCTTTTCCGTAACCTGGCTCTCATCAAGATAGCTCAAGACAACAGACTAGTCAATCAGACGCAAGAGCCACGAGGCTTGAGACTTCAAATAGTTCATTCTCCTTAATGGAGGATTCAGATCACTTGCACTTCAAGAAGTTCACATGGACCCTTTTGTATCTATGTTTCGGAAATTTTGGTTCGTCCGATCTTAATTTTGGTTCACATGGACTGTCATAAATTTATGGCATCAAAAGAAGGTAAGAACGTAATACCTCAACGAGATGGAATCATGCCGGACTTCCTGGCATAGGCAAAGATGCCACCAGCCTCAATCACCGGACCCGCGTCGCCGATCGGCTTCAACCGATACTCCTTTCCAGTGGTGTGATTGATCAAGCGGCTCTCTCCGAGCTCAATCGTGACAACATCACCGGTGCGGCACTCCTCGCACAGGCGGCTCTCCGACTCCAGCGGGTACACCTCGCCTGTGGCCACCGAGTTCCGAAAAAAGATCCGGGCGTACGACTCCGCGACAACAGCGGCAGCGCCGGAGGCGCCCAATGCGACGGGCGCGTGCTCGCGGGAGGAGCCGCAGCCGAAGTTGGCGCCGCCGATGACGATGGCGTACTTGGTCTTGGTCTCGCCGGGTTCAACGAAACGCGTGGCGTAGGAGGCGGGGAGGCCGACTAGGGCGTAGGAGCCGAGCTTCTCGTACTCGTCGGGCTTGGAAGGAACGAGGGTGAGGTATTCCGCGGGGATGATCTGGTCGGTGTCGATGTTGTCGCCGACGACATAGCAGAGGCCGTGGAAGGTGGCGGAGGGAGAGGAAGACGCGCTGGCGTGGGCGCGTGGGGATTGGAGAGAAGCGGTGAGGCTAATGTGAGGGTTTGATTTGGGAGTGGGGAATGAGAGGAAGCGCGGAGAAGAATAAGGAAGAGAATGACCGACGGGGTGTTGTTTGGCGGAAGAAGCGACGGCGAAGTTTCGAGGAATAACGGCTGCAGTTGCAGAGAATAACGACGCCATTGTTTTCATTTCAATACCTTTCTAACTCGCTCAATCTCCTCTGCATAACGTCCATGGTAATTTATGTAGGGTATTCATAAACGACGACGTTTACAGGACCCGGCGGCGCCTATGGTAGGTAAGTCCTTCAGCCATTTTCTTTTTTCTTTTTTTTTTTTCTTTTACACTGTAAGGTTATTACTGAAAACATCTTTTTATATATATATACACGCACACAAAATTTGATTAAATTTAAAAATGTTCACGTTACCTAATTAAAACGTATAATATAATATTAAAAGATAATTTTAAAATTTTTATGACATTATTATTTTAGATAAAGAAAATCGAGTTAGCTTGTTATTAATTTTTTAAAGTAAATTTTGATAAATTCAATTTTGATATATACTCCACAGCTAATGAGTTTTACATTCAATTTAAGGGTTTGCTAAATTTTTTTTCCTCTACAATGCCGATATTTTATTTGATTCAGATTATTGGATGAATTTAACCTTTTTGGAATTCTCTTTACGTTAAAATGTTATACTTTAATGAATTTACATAAGATTTCGTCACATCTAGTTTAATGTTACTTAGCAATAATATACTATCACACATAACGAAAATATAAAATTACTACCATATATATATATATATATATATATATATATATATATATATATATATATATATATATATATATATATAAACATACAGAGAGAGAGAGAGAGAGAAGGTTTGAGTTTAGGAAACGAACATCCTCTTCTTTAGATTTAACAAATGCAATGAAAGAACCAACACTTCCCATCTTAAGCTGCATTGTACATCTTCTAAAGAATGCTCTCAGTTTGCTATTCAGAACAGTATTCAATGCACTCAACAAAGAAAACTATGTCTGCAACTCACTCAGCTCATATACACATCTTTCTGAAAACAAATAAATAATGGCATCCTTTTGTTTGAATTTGATCAATGCAATGAAAGAACTAAGAGTGCACAATAAACTGAATTTGCACATCTTAAAGAATTGTCAAATCCCTATTCAGAACAGCAGCAATGAATGCGCTTGACAATTTCTGCAAGTCATTGTCATTCATGAACAATACAAAAAATCCATGCAGCGTAATCACCACTAGCAACCCTGTGATTCAGAATTTTTCTATTCCTGTGTTTGCAATTGCACTGAGCAATGTAAGTGCTACCTACCTATCAGATTCAGGCATCATAGCCAATTAGGCCATGGACGTATGCATGTCATTACAAGTCTCATTTTCCCTTTGATTTGAAACGTTTAACCTTCACAACATGCTTTCGAGTGAATGTACGAATTAACTTTCTGACATCCTTTCTAATAGAGAAGAATGCTGAGATTAGTACAATATACATGGCTGGATAGATGTGGATGCCTTTTGTTTGAGCGAAACCAGATGTTCCCATTATGGACTCTCTAATGACACCCCACATAAGAAGAAGTACTCCAAAAAGGCCCATTCTCCCTGGTTTTATCAGCCCTGTGATTGCTCCTCCCACAGACAAGTAGCTTCCTGCAAGAACCTACAAGACAATCCCAACCCAACTTCAAAATGATGGTCAAAACTTAACCTTCAAGGAGTTCATTACCAAATGCTAGCAACATACTCCCTAACACACTTCTCTCAACACAATATTCATTAATGGTTGAAAATTGTTGTAAATTGCAAAACTAAGTAAGGCTCACTCCTTGTCTGATGAACTTCGCTCATAATTTTGTCATTTTTAAGAAAAGTTTAACCAAGAACAGACACTGTGTTAAAATTTAGAAGTAGTGTTGTTGGATGTGTTGCTAGCACTAATCTCAATACTAACAGGAATTATTTTCAGTTACTAATCAACACAACACCTCTAGGTGTTGGATATCTGATGCAGCAGACATTGCCCTTGTATTGAACTGGTGAATGTTTAGCAGATTTTTGTAGCTTGGGATGGTTTTCTGATTGCAAATTGCCTTTGCAACAGCGCCAGGGTAGAAAAGGATCTTCACTATAGAACGAGGGAAGACCTCACTTGCAATTAACTGAGAAGATGTCACTTCCATCGGTGTCTTACAGATTCCAATTCTACATGGAACACTGGAAATAAACAATACCTCTGTGACCATCACCACCGCGATACAAATTTAAAAGCACTATTCCAGAACTTCATTCTAAGCTTTTGGCATTAATAATTGCAGGAATTAGAAAAACATGAACAAAAACCATCCCAATTATAAGACCCTGTTACTAACGGCAGTGCAATCACAAACAAAAATTGATGTCGTGTTACACTTGATCAACACATCGAAAATTAATGCAATAAAAAAAATGTAAGTAACAAAAATGGTTCCTATATGTTACACCAACCCTAATTTCTGGAATATTTAATTGAAGATGCATTTGATTTCAATTCTGCTGCTGACTGATGATTTTAAAAAGGCACATTGGATCTTCAATACATCAAAAAAGACAACTGTAAAATCTGTATTAAAAAATATATAAAAAAAAAAAAAAATTCCCCGTACATTCTAGAATCATTTTAATCCTATGCTCTCTTCTTGTATGTTTTGTTTATGCTATTCTGATAATGGCATTGAAGGAATTGATAAGGGTGATTAGCATTAACAAAATAGGAAGAACAAGGAAAAAGGGACAAGGAAAATGATACCTGAAAATGGGAACTTGAAAAATGATAATAAAGAAATATATTGAAAAAGCAATGGAGCAAATGAGGGTGGCGCATCTCCTAGAAGAAGCCATAGCTCCAAATCTTTGAAAGGACCTTCGATTCTGAAAGGTCCCACAAAAATGGAATTGATGTTCCAAAAGGAGGTAACACTTTCACGAGATCAATTTTACCCTAAAATCCCCTTTTATCTTCATTTCTTGTTTTATATATAGTAAGAGAGAATAACTCGTGTGATAAAATCGTTTTTCGTTTAATTCATCCAAAACATAAAAATTTAATATATATATTTATAATATCAATTTTGATCTATAAAAAAAGCTATGTAGGAAATAATTTTGTAACAATAACAAAATTAATGTATAATTTTGAAATTTGTAAATTGTAAAATGATTAGAAAAAATTGCTTCGGTGTAATTTATTTATTAAGTTATAAATATATCTATATACTGGTAAGATTGATTCTTTAGCTCCTATATTCTTGCTTAAACTTTACTTTTAGATTGATGAGTTTAATCTTTCAAGGTTTAAAATATGTTACTTTAATTATTTTATGTTTGAATTTAAAACACTAATGGTAATATTTTATGGTCATAGATTATTAATTTAAAGATATATAAATTAAAAAAATTAACCAGAGATACATAAAAAAACCTATATTATATCTTGGATTGAAATGCGTTACAGAATATTGAGACTAATATAATATCAGTCACAGATCAAATAGAACATATATATATATATATATATATATATATATATATATATATATATATATATATATATATTTCTGGACAGTGACGTAATCTACATGACCTTATCTTTGAATATCTTAATTAAGTTGATGATAAGGTTCTAAGCAAAAGCCCTAATAATCAATAAATTAATGGTTCAATTAATTAAGCGATATAGATGTAGCTTTTTTTCCTACCTCAAATAATTCACGCCATTTTCTCCATACTTGCAATCATTATCCTTTTGTTCACCAACTGTTTGTGAGAATGAAACCATTTTCCTGCAACACTTGTGCATCTTTTTCAAAAAAGAAAAGTGGCAAGAAACCTTTGTACAAAAGAGCAGAGGATTTTTAGTAACTCAAACCTGCTTTTCAAAAAGGAGGAAATATGAATTCTTCTTGTTGACGTTGAGAATTTGAAGTAGCACATATTCTCTCACCACCCTTTGGCTATCTCCAAGAACCATCCAATCCAATTTGGGTTTCTGATATTAAATTCAAAAGTGACAAAGTTCACACACAAGTTGATGGAGGTGACAGAGCTCCGCATCACATGTGGGTCACACATTTCAATGCAATTATTGGTCTCTGATGATTGCTCAACCCAATAACTCTCCTTAAAAAAACATCATTTTTAACCAGCACAAACAATTATATCAGTGACTCTTGGTAACTGTACTTAGTATAATTCAGTAGTTGATAAAATATTATATATGCTAAGTTCATGAGTATCTATCTATTATCACCCTTAGATTGAAATCGCGAATTCTGGGTATGTCAATTTGGAACAACCTACCCTCAGATCTCTTAGCCAAAATCTTCTCCTTGCTCTCCCCAGATTCACTGGCCATAGCAAGATCAGTTTGCAAGACATGGCACACTTGTTCCAAAGCATATCCTATATCCCCAACAACATCAACAACGACAACAACCTCTTCATGGTTCCTGGCTCTTCCAATTCGCAACCATAGAGCATGTTGTTATGCTCACAATCCAACCATAGACAAATGGCACCAACTCTCTCTGCCACTGCCATCCATTAGACCAATTGCTTCAATCGGAAGCCTCCTTCTCTTGAGGGTCACCAATTCCACAACCCTCCAATTGGGTCTCAGCAACCCCTTCACCGGAGAGTTCAAGCACCTTCCCCGGCTGCACGCGGCAAGGACCAACCCCGCCGTTGGAGTCACAGTCTCGGAGTCTTCGAGTTCAACTCTGTTCCCTTCGTTTAGAGTCTACGTGGCAGGTGGCATGTCGGAGGCAGCCGAAGGTGGCGCAAAGTACGAAACGAAGGTGGAGATGTACGACTCGAGGATCGAGACGTGGCGGATTGTGGGGTCGACGCCGGTGGAATTCGCGGTGAGACTGACGGTGTGGACACCCAATGAGAATGTATGCATTGGAGAAACTCTGTATTGGGTAACCTCGGCCAGAGCGTACAGTGTTGTGGGATATGATGTTGGGAGAAATGGGTGGAGGGAATTGGGTGTGCCCATGGCTGAAAAGCTTGAGTTTGCATCGCTTGTGAAGAGAAACGGAGCATTGGGATTGGTGGGTGGAACTTGCGGCGGAAGTGGTTGCATTTGGGGGCTGAGCGAAGGGGACAAATGGTGCTTGATTGATGAGGTGCCATTTCAATTGGGGTTGAGATTGTTGGGAGGGAAGAGAGTTTGGGAGAGTGTGAAGTGTGTTGGCAATGATGATTGTATCTGTTTGTACAGAGATCTTGGTTCTGGCATGGTGGCTTGCAGAAGGGTTGGCTGGGAATGGGGTTGGGTTTGGATTTATGGCTGTGATTACATCAAGGGAAAACCATTGCACAATTCTCCCATAAGAGGAGCACTTCTTCATCCCACTCTTGCTTCTTCTCTTATCTGTTGAAGAAGACAACTTTCTTATACAACTTTTAAGGTTTTTCCTAATGTTTCAGGATCATGTCCCTGTGTACTTTTTATTCTTCTCTGCCTTTGCCTCCAACATGATCATAGAAAATTGTGATTAAGCTCTTATTTCAGTGTTTGGATTGTGTTCTTGCTAATTCTCATTGGTTATAAATATAAACTGTTGTTTGTTTCATACCAAAGTTGTCTTCTTCGTGCTGGTTGGTGTAAGATCATCGAGGTAACGAAGAGAGTTTCGTTGACATGTTTTCTTCTTTGCATTTCAAGATGAGATGATATGATATGATGAGAAGGTGAGAAGGTAAAATGACACGCTTTTTTATTTATTTGACATACATTATAAAAGAATAATTTTTATATTAAAAATAATAATAATTATATAGTAATATTCTTCTACATTCATTTTACACAAATTATAAATATAAAATTATCTTAAATGTATAAAATTTTATATTTTTTCATGAAAAAAAAATAAAAAATTATAAAGAATAGTCTTAAATGGAAGTAAAAAGTTAAATGTGTCAGATAATATTTTTTTAGAAAATATAGAATAAAAAAATAATAATATGATTAACACTTTTACATTTATTTGATACACATTTATTTGATACACAGTATAAAGATAAAATAATCATAAAAAATAAGAAGTAAAAAATTTATGTATGTTAAATTGTATTTTTTAATAAAAAATAAAAAATATAGTATGAAATGAATGTAAATTTTTATCTACACCAAAGTATCATTTCTTTATTGTAATACACACAATTTTTTTTCACTGTTTTTTCTTTAAAATATAAAAGTTATCATTTTGTTATTATTTTATTTTCATAATATATGTTAAATAAATATAAATATATATAATATTAAAAACGTAGAAGAAGATTATTCTTAATTTTAAATTTAACTGTAAATTTAAAGAATCAATGTTTTTCGTGTTTATTTTTCATGCAATATATTTAAACAAATCAAGCTTACAAACAAATAATTTTCAACATGATTTGTAATATGTTATTTAATATAGTCTTTAGATTTTTTAACTTTTCTACCATCTATTGGTTTTAACAATAATATTATTAACTTCAAATTAGCAAAACTGTATGACAAATATCATCATGGGACTGATGTAATGTTTCATGAAGTGCAATTAATTCTACTTGTATATCTTTATTTTTAGTTTTATATATTATTATTAATTAAAATAAAATGCCATAAATTATTCTAAACTTGGCAACACATGTTATTGTTCCTGAAATATATTTTAACAACTAAAATAAATAAATTATTTTGATAAATATCATATGTGTATGCATATCTTATCTTTTTTCCCTTATACAATAAAATAAATTTAAGAAAAAATTACACTTAACTTTTATTAAATAACTCGTGGTGAAATACGTTTCAAAACAACTAATTCTTCACAATAAATAAGTTTCACATAATTATTAATATAATATTTAATTTTATTGTGATTATATATACTTATATGCACATTTTTTTTATTATAAAATATACACCATCTAAATGTATCATTAATGAGTTAGATTTCATTAAATATAGCTACATCAATTATATGTGATGAAAATTCGAGTCTATGTAGACTTCAAGTTTGAAATTTAAATTCGTATCCATATGCTTATCTATATGGATGGGAGAATTAAATATTAAGAATATATTATTTTATATTTCTGAACAAAAATTATTTCATAAATTATATCTAAAATTTTATCAATAAGTTAAATTTGAGAGAGGTGAAATTTTATTCCTTTATATCTAACATAACTCTTTATCCAAATTTCAAACTTTAGTTTATTGAATAAATTGAAATAATATCGTACTAATTAATTAATTAAGTAAAATAAACGTTTATTTTATAGAGAATGTGAAAAAAATAAAAAAGTAATTTTTGGTTTGGATATTGTATTTGAACGTTGGTTTCCATAGCCATTATGTGAACTTTATTTGGCCATGACAACATACGAAAAAGGTTATCCATTATTTGAGAAATCTTTAATACATTGATAACATTGATGAAGTGATAATGATGGTTATGATTATGACCACTTTTTATATTAATTTAATGAAATTTTGGTTTTGAATAATTAAAGTCAGAAAAGAATTATTTGCTTTCTTTGCCTTCGTCATATGGTTGCTTACCAAATTTGAAGTCATTTTCTAAATAATCGTGGACCAAGCCAAAATTAATTATGTAAAATGTGGTACTAATCTTATGTTTTCTAAGGAGTGTCCACAATTTATTTTATCTTAAAAGATCTCATATGTTAGAAATATTTCTTTTTCTATATTTTTCTATAATTATATAATTAAAAATTATAAAAAAGAGTAATTTTGACTATTTAAATGTTTTTATAGATATAATATTGACTTAACCGTGGAGTTTTTATGGAATAGGTTACCGAAAAAACAAATGTATTTGTTTATATGGGTAACCAGATTAATTCATTTAAGTTATCCTTCAAACGTATAGTCTCATATTTATATATTTATGTTCGATTCGTCTATGTGTGGAAGTCTGTCAGGAGTCACTCTTTGTCTGTGTCTCTTGCACCAGTGATCATTCTTCATCTTCGACAATACCCGGGTGTCACAATGATTATTCATGTATTTTCTCAAAAAAAGTTGTAATAGAAAATATAAAAGGTTGGTAAATAAATGAATGGAAGTTTTATCTTAAAATGAAAAAATCTTAATATTCTAATGATTTTTCGATAACGAAACATGTATTATTATTTTATTTGTCTGTTTGAATTTATTTTTATAAAAAATATTTGAAACGAATCTATTATAAGCATGAGTTGTTAAAAAATTGTTAAAAAGATATTTTAAAAATGAAATGCATGGACGTGATGGGTTTTCCTTCCATTTACGTATCGTGTTTATCTTCAAAACATTAGGTTACGTAACTACATGCTTTACTACACACCACATGCCAATCTGCTAAACATTGCTTTTCATTCAATCATCTTGTAACTATCACCAGCTAAAATAACACTTTCAATGCTTAAGCAAATTATTAAAATTAAAAAACAGATAATCCAGTAATTAAATAAAATTAATTAGTCAAACAAAGACTGATTAGTTAGATGAAATGTTATAAATAGTTTTTTTTTTATTGTTTTAATTGATCCTATTTCCAATCAAATTGGAATTACAAACACAAAGTAAATATATCTATAGTTGAATTATTTTAAAGAATGCATTTGAAAAATTAAACACTAATCAATATGATCAAAACACTGTAGAAGATTATTATATAATATTTTAAGATATTATGCGCGGGTTTTAAACTATGTATCGTATTCGATACATATCTATACTAATACTTTAAAATACTTCACCGATACTCTTCTATAAAGTATGTATAATAATATATAATACTTTTTTAATTAAATGATTATTATTTTTAGTTAAAATATTTACTTAACCTCATTTATTTTTTTTTGTAATTATTATATTTTTCTTGTATTACGTATTACATTTACGTGTAATAAAATTATTAATTTTCTATAATAGTTATCATTTATTCACATATATAAAATAGTGCATGAAAAAACTTTAATTTTAAGAATTTATTTAGAAATTTTACGGGTTAAAATTATAATTAAACACGTAGTATTTACATATTTGGATGCAATCTATATGATATAAAATCCATATTAGATTCTCAATGAAATAATTTGATATCAGTTTTTATTTTATCATGAAATGAAGATATTAAAAAAAAATAGAATCATCTTTTTAATTGAATTTTTTTAAGAAAAAAAAAAGTAAAATCCAAGAGAGGTTGACTCCGTCACCTCTCTCTGACCCTTTTCTTTGGCCACTTGCCTCTCTTCCCACCATCATCATCATCGTCATCACTGTCTGTACATAATAATAACTATCACAGTAAAAGTCATATATATATATATATATATATATATATCAACGATCTCTTCAATTAAGCTAAACCTAGAAATATCCACACATTTATACAGAGAGAGAAAAAACAGAGAGAAACAGAGAGAGAGAGAGAGAGAGAGAGAGAGAACAGAGAGAAAGAAACACAGAAGCTTAATCATGGCTGGTCTGCAAAGATCTGCGGTGTCTTTCAGGAGACAAGGTTCATCAGGGCTTGTTTGGGACGACAAATTAGTGTCTGCTGAACTGAACAACGATCAAAACCAAGACCCAAAGGCTGCCGCTACTGCTGCTGCCGACAACCTTAACGCAAGAACAACACCACCACCCACCACCACAATCCAGAGAACCCGCTCCAACGGCTACCGCATGGGAAAAGTCTCGCCGGCGATCGACCCTCCCTCTCCAAAGCTCTCTGCTTGCGGCTTCTGCACCGCCTTCTCTAAAACAGGGGAAAAGGGTCGCCCCGCAAAGACCAGCGCTAAGCACCGATCCAGGTAGGTCTTTTCCGGTGGTCGGAGACGGCTTCCGGGGAGTCTCCAACAAATTCATATAGGTGAATCGTAGCAGTGGTCTCTGTTTTCTCTTTGGAGTTTTTGCTTGTTTCATTTTTCAATTCTCTGTGGTTTGTGATTGTAATTAATTATGTGTATATTTGGTGGATCGACCTGGAATTTTGATCTCTGTACAAAGTAAATCTCCAATGATGTCTTTCACGTTATTATGCTTTTTCAAACTCAGCTTCAGTACATTGAAAAATCTCAGCACAGTATAATCTGGACCATAATCATGAACAGTTTTCTCTCCTCCATGCTTCCAAAGCATCTTTGTCCTCTGTGTTGTTTTTTGCTTTGTTCATTGGGAATCTGTGATCAGTTGCAGACAGAAAGAAGGACAGATATGGTTAAATTTCATGTGATCGTTTTCTTGTTCCTTCTATCGTTTGCATATGACAGTAGATTGATGAATCAGTGATTGTAACAGAGAGAATGGCATCATCTAGAAATGAGTGTTGGTGTGACAGGGATTGAACAACCCTTTTTGGCTATACCTATGAAAAAGTAATTAGAGTTCTTCTCTTGATTCTGGGAATTGAATCAATGTGGCAAAATCTTTTTTTTTTTTTATGATATATTAATATTTTTATAATATTATTATTTTAAATGTTGTAAAAAATTTCAAAAAAATTGTTAAAAAAACATTTTTTTAATAGCTCGTTTCTTTTCTGGGAAAATCTCTATGCATGCTACCCTTTTTCTTTTTTAATCCACATATATTCCTACACTCTTTTAATAATAATTTATTTTGTGAATGTGCTATAATTAATAATTCCACTCACCAATTATTGCTGTCTTTAAACTTTAATCGCATCCAATGATCCAATCCAAATACCCTTTTTCTTGTTTTTCTTTTTTCTACTTCTGGGAAATTTAAATTTTTAATTTTTCTTATATTTGAGTATAAAATTTTTACATTTGACATTATTTTTTTGAAAAAAAATATAAAGTTTTATTTTAATGATATTTTACTTTTATATAGTATATTAAATGATTTAGTCAAGTAATTTTGAACTAGTGATATTTCCCCCTCAATTTTAAACTATTTCTGTGGTGAAGACTCAAAACATAAGGTTGACTGGTAATACGACATAAAGCAAGATAATTTTTTATTAAAAAATACGAAAAGTTGGTAAGAATAAAAATCAAACGCGGATTTTGTTTTAGAGCATTGAATTCAAGATGGGTGGTGCTGGATCTCTTAATCATATACATCCAATAATTTATTGCAAACTTGAAAAAACGAAATTGTCGAAATAGAAATGAATATGGTTTATTATCATATAATAATATTAATAATAATAAGCAGTGTTCATACAAGGAGAGAGAGAAAGGAAAAAGACAATCACTTAATCATGACGTGATTCTGTGATCACTAATTACTGCTTCTGGAATCATTGTAAAAAAACAACATTAGCACTAACTTCTCATTCTTTTGTTACATCATTCTGCTTTCCAACAATTCCACCTTCACGTTTTTCCTTTTTCCCTTCTCTTTCTCGTGTTTTTCTTTTCTAAGTGGAGTATACTATGTCAAGAAATTATTCTTAGTATATACTTTAATTATTGAATGAATTAATCTCTGTTAAAAAATAAAATTATATATATATATATATATATATACAATATTAATAATTTTTATAAATAAATTATATGTCACTGTTCTTTTGAATTTGTTTGATTGTGGTCGACATTGAATGAAAGGATGTGTTTCAAACATTTGTTAGCGAAAGAAATGGTTAGGTCACACAACGACAACGTCGCCGCCGAATTTGACCGTCAACGTTGCTTTCATTTAGGTTCCAATATTCGTAAAGCCAACATTTTGTTTCCTCTAGGTATCTGTTTTTAAGAAGAAGAACAAGAAAGTACAATGATTTCACATTTTACTTTACATATTTAGTTTATTATGATTATGATTATTAATTTTTTAATCGACATTTATAATTGTAATTTTTTTTTATTGTTATTACTTAAAAGAGCTGCACAATCTAATAATTTTAGATTGCCTTTCTTTTTCTTAATATTGTAGTTTCTGTTGTTAATACCATATGAATAATAGCAGATAAATTCTGATAGAAACAGAGGGGATGAATCGGTTCGGTGCATGGTGCATTTAATCACATAAATTGGAAATTGACAAATTCAATGTAAATGAATAAAATGCACTGAATGTGGCAAGATAACATAAGTTTAGACCAAAAAAAAAACGGGCATGATCAAAATTATTTACTTTTTTTTTATCAACGCACATTTTTATTAGGAAAATGTTTTTTTCACAATTTTTTATTGTATGTATATAACTGTTAATTTTTATATAATAAAAAAAAAGTAAAAGTTATGTTTTTTTGTGTTCAAGTTCTTCCCATTTCTGGATCCTTGTCAACATAGGTTTGAATCTCATAGGTTTGAAACTGAAGTACATGTGAAAACATAGGTTTGAATCTCAATGGTATAACAACTCAGTAAAATGGTGACAGATGAAAACCCAAATTTTCTTTTCATAGGTACAATGGAGAGAAAAATCTAGGCACCATCCCATCATCAATATCCAAACTTCATAATCTACAACTCAGAATTTCTTTCCAAAGTACATGATACAACATTGAAACTTGCACATTAATTGGTAGTTTGTAGTGCAATGGCTAATCTTGGCAAAAATGGTGGCACTGAATCTGGTTTCTTCCATTTAGGATTTACAGAAGTCACTAACAGGCATTAGAAATCTGTATTCAGTTCCTTATACAGAGACAATTGAAGGCTGAAAAGCAGGGTTAGCGAGGGCCAAGTTTGGGACACCCCTGAGCAAGAGGCAGGTCAAGGTTGTCCACAGTTCTGAAAGTTCTAGGTACCATCTTATCAACATACAGAGTTCCATCCAAATGATCACACTCATGTTGTAAAATCCGGGCCTGCCACCCAGAAGCGTTTATTTTGATTGGTGCACCATAGCGATCCA
Organism: Vigna radiata var. radiata; assembly: GCF_000741045.1. NCBI lineage: Eukaryota > Viridiplantae > Streptophyta > Magnoliopsida > Fabales > Fabaceae > Vigna > Vigna radiata. The sequence goes on along the minus strand of NC_028359.1, from coordinate 647,645 downwards.
AACCTGTGACCTCAACCTCAAGGGATCGCTCTACCAGTGCTCTAAACCCATCAACACTGCATAATGTTACGGAAAAATATTACTTGACACCCAGAAACAATCATCTCTGATAAAATGGTTATAAAAATATAATCTTTTGTATTTGTATGAGGGAAAAATAATAAAGGGTAGGAAAAATGGAAGTAAAATCTTTTTGGGTGTCAAAATACCATTGTACGTGTGTCAAAATATCACTGTATAGTACCGTAGATCAAAGGACAGAACATATATGGTTGCTCACACTAGAACATATCCATGTTTTCTATGTTTTTTTTTTTTTCAAATGCTGACTTTATACTGTATTCGAAGAGCTATTACCAACATAAATAATCCGGTATGTCATTTGAGTACTAACAGGTTGGAAGAAATCTTACTCAAACATGGAATAAGATTAATTAAGACATCTCACTATAGTGTTGCACGTGTCCCTTTGGGAATTGCAGCCATGTTCATGAATTACACTCATGGTACCTCATAACAATTAACAAATTATAATATTGGAATACTTGAAAGTTTGGATGTCCTTTTACCTCGAGAATATTAGACATCAAACTACTAAAACAAAACAAACACAGCTTCCAGTCAGAATACATAAGGGGAGTATGCCAGACTTGAGCAATACATCAAGCATTCAGACCAGTCTTTAAAATTTTGAAATCATGAATGTATATGCCAACAATCATCTTTAAGTTAGTTCTATCAAAATAACTATTGCTATGCATTACCAATACTCTTTTAGCCATCAAGTAAAAAAGAATAACCCCCTAGCACATCATCTTTGAAGCAATTCTTTAAATGGAGGCATATACCCACTTTAATAGACTGGGTTAAGAAAAACCATTAGACGGTGTAAATTGTTTGCCTGCCTCAGTTCCTTCATCTCATAACTATGTCTTCTTATAGTACTTGAGAGAGAGAGAGAGAGAGAGAGAGAGAGAGAAGTGGTGCATGATCTTGGTCTCAGATAAAAAAAATAGCTATTTCCCATGAAAAGACAAATAACCTAGAGAGAATCAAATGTTTAGACATGCACAAATTTCCAAGAGTAACAAGAAGTATAAAATAGGTTCTACTATCGTCTCAGATAGTGAATTTACAATCTAGCAAAGACAGAAGCACACACCTCAAACACCCTTCAAAAAATAGAGCAGTCTTCTTGCTCTTCTTCTCAAGCTTGGGATTCAGGATGACCTGCCTCAAGAGAACTAATGAATGATGTATTAAAGTAACAGACCTTAACGGAAAAACTGTAGATTTAAATTGAATACTCTCCTTTTATCTGCATATCAACATACCAAAAGATCAAAAGGTCTTCTATCTTGGACTCTAGCCTCTTCCTTCGGGACATAACTAATATACTCTTTGGTATCTTCCAAAACAATTATCTGCATATATGAAAAGGCAATAAAATATATTTTCACACAGCTCACATAGTGGAACTGACATCAGAATATTCTAGCACAATAAACCTCAGCTTTGAACTATCAGCGTATTGTTAGAAAATAAAGAAGCAACCAACATCAGTGAAAATACTATCTTGGAAAAGTTTTGATTTGTTTTCAAGGTAAGCCTTCACGGCACTTTCTTAGACATCAAACTACTAGAACATTGCAAGTTAGAGTACAATTGTATAAATGATATGCACAAATCGACTTTCAATTGACCCAAACTGTTGTTGTAACCAGTACGAAGTATCTAAGTTGGAATGGGTGAGTGAAGAGAAAGACACAAAATGGGGAACATATAAAACAAAAAATTAAGAAAAATAGAACAGACCCTGAAAGGAATTCCAATCTGGGGAGCAGCTAGACCAACTCCAGGAGCCTTCCTCATGACCCGAATCATGTCATCAATGATATTCTGTACTTTCTCCGACTTTATCTCATTGGGATCAACTTCCCGAGCAGGCTCATGCAGAACAGGGTCACCGGCTTTGACAGTGTCAGGTAAATTTGTCTTCATGGTATCTGCTCCAAGACCCAAAAACCACCCTGCTCTGGCAGTGCAAGTTTGGGATGTGGGTGCTGATTTCCGAAGCAATGGTGGCCTTACAATGGGAATTGTGGTTAATTGGGTAGCAGTTGAACACCAAAAGATGGAGTTTTGAGGAACAGGCATGGGGAGCACGCGGTGCAAGTGCAAGGCCTCCATGCCCTTTTTTGCTCGCTTTATGCCGATTGATGTGCAAATCTTCACCACCCCAGAGCGAGTGTTCAGGGCTTGTTCGAATTTTGGACTTATTAGACAATATATGAATGTTTCTTTTAGGATAACATATGAATGGGTTGACATACTGTTCTAGAATGGAATCATGGCTGTTTCTCCTGCAACTCCATACATTTTTTTCTTCTCGCACCCTCTTTTTTTTTTTCAATTTCAAAATTATAAAAACATCTACACTCCATTTTTAGTATTTCAATCAAATTTAAATCCAGTTCCAAAATCAGATATTTTTAAGTTTTCAATAAATTTCAAAATTTATTCAAAAAATATTTTCAACAAATTTAAAAATTTGTTAAAGAATTTTTTTCTTCCGACAGATTTTAAAATTTATTAAAATTTTTTAAAAAAATTAATAGATTTGGAAATTTGTTAAAGTAACGGATTTTAAAATCCATTAAAGAAAAACGTAATCTCGAATTATTTTTAGAATGTGAAAATACAAAAATAAATGTGTAGAAACGTAAGAAGAAACAGTTTGGAATCATAGTTGAGCTGGATCATACCAAAACAAATTGTTGGGCTTTCTTGTTATACCTTATAATTTATTAAATCAGTTTTTTGGGTGCAACTGTTATCAATTTTGTTGTTGTTTTTACTTTTCTTTTACACATTCTTAAATAGATAAATTTAGTTCTTGTTTTGTTACTTTCAGTAGTTTCATATGATGTAACGTTGTTTCTGTTGAAGTTATGTTTCTTTTTAGTTATTCTATAGTACTAGCAGTTCTTCTCAGACTAAAATTTTCTACCGTTTCCTTTATAAATTTGAAATGGTTCTCTGACCCTGTTGGAAGAAATGCTCCTATCCTTCTGCAGATAAACATTGGATATAGATTAAAGTGGAACCTATTCAGCACAGAATAGATTCCTAGTCATTTTCATACTCATAGTTATGACGAATAAAAAAGAGAAACAGTTAAATCATGTTTTTCAGATTTCAAACACGTTACTGAATGATTACATGCATATCTATCTGCATTGTGTAAAAGCTGCTTTGTCTCACATGAGATTTTGCTTTAAAGATTCTTCTATTTGTTAGCTAAATAGCCACCAACAAATGACAAGAAACCGCATAAAGGCACTTTCCATTGGGACGTTAGCTATAAAATAATTAAGATAGTGTATACCTTTAAATTTTTGACAGCAGAATGTAGAGAAATCTGGAACCTGCTGAAAACTCCATGATCATAAAAAAATTTCAATACCTTCTTAATGAAGTCCACGTATGTGTATAAGCATCACCATGTAAAGGAATCATGCTATAGTTTTTTTGTAATTTTCTAGGAACTTCTTTAATTGCATGCTCTGTATCTATCTCCTCTCTACTCATCTTAAGTTAGGCAGGTAGGTGCAGATTCCAGGTTGCTGCAAATCATAGTTTATTACTTATAAGGAAACATGTAGCAGAAATTGTCACAAACACTTGGTGCGCAGGATGTGAGTTTTAAATGTATAAACATTAATTGCTATATAGAGAATCATCTGATGGCATCTGAACCTGTCATTGATGCAAAGAATAAACACATTAAAGGTTTGTAACATATTAATAAATGAAAGGTCTTAAATGCACATAAGATTCTCTACAAGATTAAACTAAAGTTGCAGCAATATTATTCGACTCAGCAAAGCAAGAACCTTTGAAGGGTCAATGAAATCATGTCTTAAACAACAGTAACAAAAGTTGTTTTTTTTTTTTGTTACAACCAGAAAAGAAATGTACAAGGTCAAATTCATGGTCATTCATTCACCATTAAAAACAGTATAGAATCACATGGTATTGAATTTCATGAAAAGAAGACATACCTAAAGAAGAAAGTTCTATAAGTCCTAAACCTAATTTTACCTGCTTGAAACTTGTGAGCATCTTTTAGTTATATGTTTGTGACCTATATTATATATCTTTGACTTTGAATTGGAGGAGGCAAAGAGAAAGAAAAGTATAGATATACATATTCCCTTTTGCTTGGTATGTGTATATATATAAGGAAGCATTGATGAGGTTACAAAACATCAATTCCATTCAATAGATATTGCAGAGCAACAACACTGACAGAAGCAATAACAATGGGAAGGAAGAACATGAAGAACATGAAGCATGAAGATTTTCCAAAGGAAGAGAAGAAAGAGAGAAATGCAGAGAAGAATGGAACTGAAGACATCAATGTTTGTGCTGAAGCCTTCATCAAAAACTTCAGGCATCATCTGCTACTTCAGAGACTCCAATCCATGGATAATCACAACCAGATTATTTCCAGGGAACAATAGCTGCATCATATATCAGATATTTGTCAGAAATAAAATAGAGGCATGTGATGCATAGCAGGTTGATTAATGCATAGTGTTATGCTTGTATTATGTATGTAAATTCTGTTCATTGTTTTTGTACTGAAAGCATGCATTTATACTCATTCTTATGACAGGGTATAAGGAATAAAATAAGGTTGTGGATAGTTATACTCCTTCTCCTTCATCCTCATATCTATGGTTTTTATGTCTTATTTATCTGTCTTATCATTTATTTAATATTTATTTCTAATTTTTTTTTGTCTTTTCTTTGTGTGTAATGAGAAGAGATAGAAGAATTTGAATTTTCTGTTGACCTTTTTTCTGTATTGTCCTTTTGCTTTCAAATATTTACTAATATTTATATATATTAAAAAAATGAGTATTAATATTAATATATTTTGAAGGTAAAAGAGTAAAATAGCCATAGAAAAAAGTAAATTTTTTAACAGTTAAAAGTTGATGATATCACTTCTTAGTTTCTTTAAATTTTTTAAATATTTTTTTAATTATTTTTATTTTTGGTTTTTGTTTTCTTAGAAGAATATAAAACATTTTCACGTGTCAAACGACATGATGGCAATGATAGTGTGAACTGAATCAAATTGAAACGAATAGAACCGAACTGACTCAAATTGAATCGAGTTGATCTAAGTTGAGTCAAATCGAACTGAATCGAGCCGAGTCGAACTGAACCAAACAAAACCTATCTGAGTTGAATCGAAAGTGGAGTAATACCGAACTGAACCAGGCTGAATGAAACGAGCCGAGTGGAATTCCGCAACACCAAACCGAATCGAACCGAACCAAGCCGAGCTGAGACAAACCGAGTCAAGTTAAACTAAACCAAACTGAGACGATATGAGCCGAACAGAACTGAGCCACACAAACCGAATCAAATCAAACCAAACTGAGTCAAGTCTAACCAAACTGAACCGAAACCAACCAAGTTGAGTTTAGTCAAACCGAACACAACCGAATCAAACTGAACTGAAACGAACCGAGTCGAGTCTAATCGAACCAAACCTAATTGAAGTGAACCAAACTGATCATAACCAAATTGAACCGAAAAGAAACAAGCCAAAATAAAGTGAATTGAATAAAACAAGTCAAACCGAACTAGATTAAATCGAGCCAAACCAAATCGACCCAAGTTGGATTACGAGTTTATTAATAAAAAATTTGTCACTAAGGCTGTACTCTAACATTCCATTTAAGATACCAGGAAGAGAAATTTCATACAATTTGTATTTTATAGTAAGAACAATTTCAACATTATGAGGCAAACCTTTTATAACTATAAAAACAAATTACAGCATAATCACCTATTAACTCAATAAAACACATTCGTTCAAACGCTCAATTCCAATATTTAAACATCCACAATCAATAATGGCAGAATACAAGAACACTAAATCACCTCGTAATACAAATAGTAAAGGCTAAAAGCAGGACAGAACAAAATAGAATGAACCTACACCAATCTTTTTCTCTTTGTAGAAGGAATGATATATGAATATTATTAGTAACTAAACTGATAATTGCACACAACCACTATTTTTATTTAAAGATCAGGAACAACATTATTTAAAAAAAAATAAAAATAAAAAACAATTATAAAAAGTTGTCTTCTCATATTAACCCATTAAATAAACTAAGTAATCAGAATTTCACACGAACTGAACTATACACATAAACATGGTACAAAATAGTTTTTATATATATATATATATATATATATATATATATATATATAGTTTATTTGGTGGATAGTTTAATAATTAGAAAATGTATAAATTAAAAAAAAAAATTAGTTAAATCTAAAGAAACAATCTCTTAAAAAATAAAATTAATAAAATAACTATTTTAATTTTAAAAAATATTTATTCAAAAAATAAAATTTAAAAGTAAATGGGGGGACAAAAATCACTTTTTACATATAAGTACATATTGTTATTTTTATAATTATACTATGGAAATATTTTTAATTTTGTTGTAAATAGGTTTTATTATTTTATAGCCAGTTCTACGATTAAAAAATGGTTGAATTTATAGAAACAATTACTTAAAAACTTAAAAAATAAAGTTAATAAAATAATTATTTAATGAGTAAAATTTGAAAACAAATGTGAACACAGAGAAGAATTCCCTTTATATATAGTTTTAGAATATATATCATCATCATCATTATTATTATTATTAATGATGATATAATTATTTTAACGTTATTTAAAAAATACATTAGGGAATATAAAATAAGTTAAAATATAATTTTAATTATTAAATTTGTATTAAAAATTAAATATTTATAAATATATGTTCATGGAAAAAGAATATTAAAATTGAAATATTGGAATGAAAACTTGAATTTATAATTGAGAAGGGAAACTTTTTTTGGACAAAAAAAAAATATTAGAGCATTTTTAGTCTTTAATAGTATCCAATTTTGCTTTGAAAAAAAAAAATTGTTAAGTAATAAGTTGCGTTCATCTCATCGTGGCTGTTGCAGTTATACATTTTCACTAAATAGGTATCATTCAAAACCCTTCAATATTGACACGTGGTATACCACGTGACAATATAAACGTATGATAGTAGTAGATGTATTAGGGAAACTTAATAATTTAAAATTTAATTAATTAATTCAGATATTATTTTTTAACAATTAATTACGAGCTCGAACGATAAAAATAACGTAGTAAATTAGATAGATTTCATTATTATTGGAGTAAATACTAAATAATATCAATAGTTAAAAACAATTCAAATAATAATCTAAATTATTCAACATAAATCTAAAACATAATTTAGATGGTCGATAAAAACCAATACATTTATCTTATATTTTAGTTTGTGCAATGTTTAAGATAGATGTTTAATTTTTATATATCTAAAGTTTGAAAGAAATAGTTATTTTAAATATAAGGATCTTTTTAAAACTAAATAAAAAAAATGTCGTTTCATCCTACACTTCCAATAATTTTATTTTACATTTCTAATTTCTTTTTTTAAATTTAAAAACTATCAACTGCAATTTAAAAAAACTTGATACTCTATTTTTTTTTATTTCATCAAATTTTGAATTCTTATAAAAAAAATTCATTAAATTTTGAAATTTAATGAAAGATTTTCCAAAATTTCATCAATTTTAAAAATTGATAATATATTTTTTCTTCATCAAATTTGAAAAATAAAATTTATCAAATTTCAAATCGAATCGACGTTAAAATACTAAAATTTCAATGAGTTTTAAAATTTGATGAAGAATTTTTTTTCTTTATCAGAATTTAAAATTTGATAAAATTTTTTTTTTCAAAAATAAATGAAAAATATTTTATTAAATTTCAAAATATGAAAAAAAAAATAAAATGATTCACTTAATTCTAAAAATTAATAAAAAAGTTTCAATTCCTAAAACTATTTTCAGAAAAAAAAATGCAAGATAAAATTATTAGATGTGCATGGTGAAAGAGCCATCAAAAATTAAAAATTGACGATTCAGAATTTGTAGAATGGGAATAAAAGGTGATAGACAGTCCAATGAAGGAACCTAGAATTGTACGAATGAAAATAATGATAGAACATGATTGTTTGGAAAAAGACTCTTTAATAATTTTTATTCGATAATTTTTTTACAACGTATATCTAGGAATTTATGATTAGTTTGTTTCAAATATTTTTTAAAATAAATTTAAAAAAATCAATAAAATAGTAACATAAGTTCTATTATAAAAAAAAATATTAAAAAGGAATTCTTAATATTTTTCGAGAGAGTTGGTCCCAAAATCTTCACCACCAATGGCAGATGAGAGTGAAGGAATGAGAATGGACCACCAAATCCTTTATGCGGAAACGCAACAAAAGATGCTCATTATTAGGGTTACCTAATTTCCAACATTTCTTCTTTTTTTTCTTAAAAAGTCTTTCACTTTCTTTCTATTCACTTCATTAATTTTTCTTTTTAGGTAAAACTTTCGATAAATAAATAAGAATCGACCCAATGAATCAATATACAACCACACCTTAAATAAATAAATAAAACTAATTTACATATTTAATATTTAAATTAAATCAAATTAAAGAGATAAAGAGGTGAGCATGCACGAAAGTGGTGAATACTTAATTAATTAATGTCCATTTGGAAGAATTATCCATAATTAAATGACATGTAATCATCCCATTTGCTATGATGTGAACGTGGATCACTTGCTCACAAAGTTACCAAATCAAGTACTATTATTTTAAAGCATAAGAACAGCAAGGCAAACTCCACTCATGAACATTGTGATATTCATGATCATATCACAATGGAAACTGAACAAAAGAGACAACATCATGATAAATTAACAAGTTAACTTAACTATTCCTTGTGATCCGTGTAGATATACTCTTCAAGATTCACCTAAGGATGAAGCATGCTTTGTATCTGCTGCTGATTCTGCATTTTCTCAAAAGAAACTCTTCAAGATTCATCATCAGAGTTTCTGAAGCATGTTTTGTATCTGCTGCTGATTCTGCATTTTCTCAAGATTCACAAGGGAACATGATCTTGCCACTTCACCAACCAAGGGAATCACAGGAAGACTATCACAGTTGCATATCTCGATCATGAATCCATCAGGGTCGTGGAAAAATAGCTGGTCCACTTGAATACCTCCTTCCTCCACTGTTGCTCTCACATAAGCAATTTCCATCTCCTTCAGCTTCTTCTCCACAGCTCCCATGCTCTCACACTGATCAACCACAAATCAATCATATTATAAATTTCCTGCCACCTCAGCCACACCACACTATAACTCGCGTACAAGTAACTTCAAAGTGTGTATATACGTATGATAAGTTTGTTTGTGTGTGTTTGCGTTTGTCCTTACTCTTGCCAAAGTGAGATATACAAAACTCAGAAGTGTAGATAAGGACAAATCCAAAAACAATATTGCACGCAAAAACATGACAGCTCAATTATCTCACAGGTATATCAAGAAAACTCCCAGTTAATGATAGCTGCATATCACTAAAGTTTGAGTGCGTTTGTGTCAGATAACAGAAGTGTAGGCAAATACAAAGCAAAAAGTGATAATGTGTAAATCTGAATAAGTCTTGATTTCGTCTATCTTTTGTTTGATCTTTGTGTTTGTTTATGCATGTTTCTTTTGTTCTCTTTAAGAAAAGAAAACATTAATTAATAAGCCACTTCGATGTATTCCTGAATTCTGATCATCCAAGCAACATGTCCAACTTGATGTGAAATTGATTTTCAACTTTTCACCAAATTGTTCTGACCTGAAAAGATATATGATTATCCTTTGGGTTAATTTCCTTCTTCTTTGGCAACTTTTCTGGGTTCTCTGCTTCTAGCAGATGAATTCCGATACCGTAGCCGAATAGCCTGCAAGTTAAACACCCAGAAAATGAAAACCCTACCTGGGATAAGAAAACAACAAATATATGTATTTGGGGAAAAACATGTTTATGTTTACTTAATTGACTGTCTGTTTAACTTAAAAATTGGATCTTGATCTTAATGGTTTCTGCTGACGATGATGATGTGTGTGAAAGTAATTACCATGCCCCATCAAAATCAAAAGAACCAGGCCTCCTGATTGGGGAAAATCCGAGAACGTTCTGGTAGAAATCCATTGATTCTTCCACTGATCTGCATATGAGCGAGATATGATTCACAGACTGAAGCCGAAGAGGGTTTTCAACACCGTTGTCCTTCATTGTCAACCGTAAAACTATTTTCAACGAGCAGAAAATGAAAAACCAGAAAAAGGAAAGACTTTGATGGTGGAGAGACTGTGACGGAAGTGGCAAAACTGCTGCTGCTCTATATAGAAGCACAGAAGCACCTTTGAGTGCCACGTGTCCGTTTTCCTTGTACGTGTCAGATACGTATTTTGTCGATTATATCAACCACTCGATGCTGACTAGGATGTTACCGGTCATGACACGTGAGCTAGCACGCACAGTTCGTTTTTTTTAAGTATTTTTATTATAAAAAAAGTATTTATTAAAAAGAAGGAAGAATTTTTTTTTTTTATCTCAAACAATTTATACTCTTCACGTTATGATGTATCAACAAAATAATTTGGTATCCTTTAATATAGTTTTGAATTGACATAAAAGTTAAATTGATATTAATCAGACTTTAAAATGTGTCATCCATTATGCTTGAGCTGTCCCTGTGAAAAAATAGTACCTCTTCTATCTTAACATGAAAACATTAATGTAGTTGATGTCAGTGAAAAAGACCATGTTCATAATTCAGTAAATATCTAAATTTATTTCTCTTTTTTTCTTAATATGTGAAAAGATATATTGGATAAAAAAATTAAGATATTATTTCACCTAAAAAAAATTTGGTAAATTTCAAAATAAAAATGTTCAATATCTATTTTACTTTTTATTTTCGTCAATTTTGTTTTTTTAACATTAAGTGATATCAAATTTTATATATTTTTTCAATTTTATCATTTTTTAAATAATTAATAGCATAATGTCCACATGAGTCATTAGTAAATGACGTAGTTACCGTAACATTTTATCTTCTTTCCAACATTCTAGATTCAATTGTCATCGCATCATCGGTCACCAAACTCTTTCTTCTCGTCACTACATTGTCGCAAGAACGCAACACCATATTCTTCTCCGTACAACTACTGCAAGACAACTAACATCTTCTTCGAGCAAGCCACAATCACAAATCTACAACCTCACAACCAACTTGCGGGAAAACCTAAATCATGCACCAAACCCCAAGAACCTCCATGGCTAGCCACCTAAACCAAACGCGAAGCCACTAACAACGCATCCATGAACCACAACAAAAACCTCTGTCAGCCACGACGAAATCTTAACAAACCATTTTGTGCCTCCTTCACATGAAGTCTCATTGTGAGTTCGAACCTGTAAATCAGAAAGCCAAATAGCACAAATTGAAATGAAACCCAACATCTCGACCACCGCAAATAAAATCAACCACAACGAGACACCATGTTCGTTCAACCACCACAAATTCGCACAACTGCGAAACCCAACTCGTGAATCATCATCGTGATCAATCATAGAAGCATTAAGAACCACAAAATCCTCACATGGGAAGACAAATCGTGGATCATAAAACCTTAATTGCCATGGGCAGCCACATCATAAAAAATAGGTTAACGATTTAGACGTTGTAAGAGAAAAAGACTAAATTGAACAAAAATTAAAAACATTGGAACAACTTCGAACACCCAAAAAAGTGGACAATCACTAAATTAAATATAAATGAAGAATGCTATGATTAAAAAAATAGTTTAATGGATTATTTAATGAAAAGTTATTAAAAATGTTTCAACAATGAGGTTGATGTTATCAATCTATAATATATTGTGTAGTTCAAAAGCCAAATGTTAATATAAAGTGGAAGTGCAGGATCAAGTTGACCATGCAAGCCACTAAGAGGATTCTTGCAAAAGTCACTATAATTCAAAACAATTAATGACTTAATAAATACAAATTACTTATCTCTTTACCTTAAATCTCAGGAGTCTTAGGAACTTTTAATTAATGATTTAACCATGGCTGAATTGCAAGTAATCATATTTTACCATAATGAATGTTAATATTAATGTGATTTAATTCATGATTGTTCGTTTTATTTAGTAGCCAATCGAGTTCTTAAATAACTCACTAAATGACCTAAGATATGATTGACTGTCTTTGTATTAAAATTTCTTTTGATATTTTTATTAGTTAATTATCTGTAATATGACATTTATTTAGCTAGTTATCATTTTGTTAGGTTGTCTTTTATTAACTTGTTATTTAATTTTGCAATAATATTTTTATTATAATTTTATTTTTTAGTTTTATTTTAATAAACAAGCTTACCAAAAGAAAAAAAAAAATAGATCTTTTAATGAGCAACAACTAAACATTCTCACTAGAGGTTGATGTAGTTATTAAGTTATAAAGTTATTCCTTTCTTCTTCAAAAATAATAAATACTTCAGTTATTAGTTTCACTTTATATTTAATGTTTATTTTAACACGATTAACTTATCACAATTTCATAATTTTAACTCAAAATTGGAAAATATTGTGTTTATCACCATCTTCATAGATAAAAACATTGATGTCATTCTTTAACAATGAGAATATATTATGTTAATTAAGTTTTTAACTCTCCTAATTAATATCAATGTTAATGGTTAAACAAAGTGCACAATAGAAACGAGAATTTCCTTAAATATTTTAGAAGAATTGAGTAATGAAAATCATTGAATAAGTATTGAAGTGAATTATATTAAAATGCCAGTCAAGTCAATTTTTGACATCTCTTTTCTAATTGAATTATCTCTTTTATATATATATATATATATATATATATATATATATATATATATATATATATATATATATATATATATATATCAGAAGATCAAAATCACAAATACAAATTAAATAATTTAAAAATAATAATTTATCATATTTAATTCCAAATTCATTGATCCTATTTGATATGAACCTAACTGAATCAATTGGGACCACAAATTAAGTGGTTCATGCATGCCAGATTTTTAGAGATTCTGTTTTCTCATCATACCAACCTATCTAATATATATATATATAATTTTTTCTTTTTATTAATTCCAAAACAATTGTGCAGTTTCTTTAAACATTCTTTATATAGTTGTCTAGTTTTTCTGAATTTCCTCCACCACTCCTTTCATCGTAAATGGTAAACATTTCATCAAACATGTTATCTGCCAGATTACATTTCCTCTTTATGTCACCAACCATTTCTCAACAATAATTGTAGGTTTCCTTTCTCCATCAACACTGATAAAATTTTTGTTAACAAATTTTATATGATAACTTTTTTTACATATTAGTTAATTTATGATTAATTTATCTTAAATATACACACCAATAAAACAGTGACACATAATTTATTGTCAAAAAATTATTAAATTTTTTTTATTAAATTATAATTGCTCCATTAGTTTTTCTAAACTCATAAAAAATTATAAATTAGCACGAGGTTTGTATGTTTCATTAACATTTAATTATAGTTATTATAATTTGAAATTTCTTCTGAGATAACATTATTATCCACATTATAACATTCTATACAAAATAAAAGCATCATCAATAAATAAATAATATATATATATATATATATATATATATAATTATTAATATTATATAATTATATTAAAATAAAAGTTAAAACTTGTTTAAGAAGTCAAATATGATTATCTCTCACATTTTCATAAAGACAAAACCAAAGAAGCTTGTAAATAATACAAATATTTTAACAATTTTTCTTAGTTAATAAACTACAAATTATAGGTAAAAATAATTACATTATTGTTTTATTAATATTCTCACCTTAATATAATATAGAAAAAGTAACTTATTTTTTTCAACTTTAGTGGTTGAGAATTATCTGGGCCTTGTCATCGATCATTTGGACCCATTCTACAACCAGATTCCAGTTCTGAATTTATCCACTTGCCAAATTGTGCACGTGGGCCCATTATAAGGCCCATAATTGTTTGAGACGAAATTATTGTTCTTGTGTGTCAGAAGTTCCTTTTTTTGGAACATGTTGTTGGAGTGTAGAAAAAGTAGTATAGCAAAATACAAATACAATCTGTAAAAGAAAAATCTGTAAAAGAAAAAGAAAATCATTGGCTTATATTTTATGGGTTGATTTTTTATTTTTATTTTTTATAAATAAAAATACAAATTTATAAGGTCACATGTCTACAAAGTTAAATATCAGGTTATTTGATTATATATTGTATTTTTATTTAATTATTATAAATCAATTATAATTTTCTCTAAAATATCATTTTTGAACCATTTTAATATTTGGAATTTAAATTGAAGGAAAACAATTTTTTCGTGAGAAATTGCGAACTAAACTGACACGTCAGAACAAGGCCCAATAATAATGATGGGCCACATCATCTAAAATATCTATAGGCCTTTGTCCCTGTAATAGGAGATCAGAAGAAGGCAATAGATTCAGATTTGGGGAACATTTGGTTGATTAGGGTTTGTTGTTTTTGATACTTTTGTTTTGTGTAGCAGTTGCCTCACAGTCACAGTAAAGAATGGAAGCAATCACGGAGGGAGTGAACAACATCAATATCACCGAAACTTACAAGAAGAATCGTATTCAGGTCTCCAATACCAAAAAGCCTCTCTTCTTTTACGTTAATCTCGCCAAGGTACTATTTTCCTTTCAATATTCGTCATTTTTTCAGTTATGGATTTTGTTTAAATTTTGTGCTCATGTTGGATTCAGATTCTTTTTGTTTTTTATTTTTATTTTTTTTTGTTTTCAGAGGTACATGCAACAACATAATGAGGTCGAACTCTCAGCACTGGGAATGGGTATCATTTCTTGATTTTTTTTGTTTTTTTGCACATTTATCATGTGGAGTTTGTTTTCCACGAAGGTTGTTTACCTTGGAAGTAAATTGTTTTAGGCAGATTCACAAATGATTTAAGGTTTTGGCAGGTTTAATAGGTCGATACTGTGTTATTTACTTTTCTTCTGCTATTTATTTTCCGTCACCCCATTAGAGTGCAGCATATTTCTCAAAGAGAAAGAAAAGAACTTTACTCTCCTAGGTTATTGTAAAGGTAAATAATGTATTCATCTAAAAAGTCATTTTCCTGGGATTGAACCTAATGTCTTCACCCAAGTAGGAGGAAGATTCTCTTAGAAGTGTTGTGAATGCACCCAAGCAATATTTGGTTGATCCTTACAGTGTGAAATGATTTTATAGGATTAGAACAATATCCCTTTTCTCTGAAAATCTTATCCATGATGGTTCCTTCCAGTAACTTGCTTGTCAGCCGGCCATTGTCTGCTTTTCACACCTGTTCTTCCTAACCAACCAGCCTTTCAGAAGTGCAGCCATGCATCATCATTCTTGCACTTTATCAGTGCTCTCTGCTGCATTACTTATCCTTCATCACTCTCAACTTTAAATGTACAGTTCTATCAAATTGATTTGGATAGATGCGAGGGAGAGACTGTAGTAGCTTTTTTGGTTGTATGGAAAGTTGAAAAGTATATGATACTGGATGAAGTGGAATGAATGAAATTTAAGTCTGAATTTTGACATTATTGATGTGTTTGCCATGTTATCTGTTTTCTTCATTTAATTAAACAAGTTTCAAACGATGTCTCTGATCAAAGAATTATTGCATTCAAGTGTAGTGTGGTCTATAACTGTTCACACATGTTTCAAATTTACTTGTAATGCTGGACACACGCATTTGCTCCATTTGAAATCCCAAATAAGGTGAAGGTTACATGATTTTTCTGCTGTAAGCATAAACACCTGACTGTATGTATAAACACCCTACTAGTCTGAAATTCTACTCTAATGGCCTTTCAAATTTGAACTCCACCTTATAGTTTTAATTTTAGATTCAAGCAGAATACACTTATTCTATGACATTGCAGAATGATATTCACAATCAAGATTACCAAGGAGAATGGGTCTACTACTTGATTTATGTATAGTCATTCCATTTAACCTATTTCTCATATATTTTTTATTTACTTTTTGTCCAGCTATTGCTACAGTTGTTACTGTTGCTGAAATCTTGAAAAACAACGGGCTTGCTGTTGAAAAGAGTGAGATATCATATCCTAAATGACTCCCTTTCATACATAGTCTCTCTTTAGTTATTGAAAAATATAACTTGATTCTGATGCAATATTTTGGCAGAAATCATGACATCAACAGTTGACATAAAAGATGATTCCAGAGGAAGACCTGTCCAGAAGGCCAAGGTAAGGATAAAAAACACTATTTTTTCTCAAGTTAGGATGTGTTTCTCTGAATCTTTTCCAACCTATTGATGGCTTTAAAATACTTCTTGTGATAAATCGTGTTCTAGATTGAAATATTGTTGGGAAAGACTGCAAACTTCGATGAGTTGATGGCTGCAGCGGCTGCTGAAGATGGTGAAAATGGAGATGCTGAAGAGCAAACAAATTAGAATAAGTTGTACATGTCTCTTGTGAAGAAGACATGTATTCCTTAACGAACTGCCATGGTGTGGTTTGTGTAGGTAGGGACAAGCATAGCATTCAATATTATATAGACTGACCTACAGTGTTGAATTATGCTATTCCTTCATTTCTTTTTCCTATAAATAGAGTTCTTTTTTGGTCTTTTTGCTGTTGCTGGGTTTAGTTTGTCAAGAAGTATTGGCACATTTAGCTAGTTCAGTTTGAACAATAACTACTTATATGATTAAGAGTTTTGATCTTCTAGGTTCAATAATATTAGATCAATATGAACCAGTTAGAAGAATATTCAATATACACTTTTCTGCAGTAACATTACTGCGATCAGGTAGAACTATGGTTGCCACACTAACATGATTCGATCTACCATAAAAAAAAAATCCTATTTTTGAGTATTTCAGTTGGGACTTTCCATTTTTTTAATACACTTCTGAAAATAATATTAATGTTTTTTAAACAAGATTTTGGTTTATTTTTTGCTGTATATGTCATAATTATGAGAGTATAAATATTAATTTATTGCAATTAGAAATGTAATAAACTAGTAAACAATATTATTATTTTGGATTTAGAGATTAGAGTTTAGAAAAATTTTAAAAACAGATGTAAAATAATTTTTTCTGTAAACAGTTAAATTTATTTGTAGAATTAATTCTAAATATAACTTTTTCTCACCTAAACCACAGTAAGCATGTCGGACATGAATCATGTGAGAGGAAGATTAAGATGTGTATTGAAAACTAAATTTTCTAAAAAACAGGCTCATCAATCCAATGTTGGATATTGTTTAAAAAAATGAAATAACTTGGTATAAATACACTTATATGAAAACCGTATTAAATTAAAAAAATACATCTGACAATAAATTATTTTATGCTCGAGATATGCAATTTTATTTTTCAAATTTACAAGGATGAGCAATTTTTAGAAGAATTTCTATGGGTATTAGTAATCCGAGGAAACAATTCTTTTGTAATAAAAAATATTTTAATATACAATTTCATGAATTGTGTTGGTAAAACTGTTTTTAACCGTTAGTTAAAAATAAAAAAAAAAATTATATTTTGTAAAGTTATATTCTAAACACCACTTATCTAAATGAATATTTTTTTTTCTTATAGAATTTATCTAAATATATTCTAAACACCTATATATTTTAATCTACAATTTCATGAACTTAACATTAGTATATTTTCATTAGTTTTTATGCCAATCTTATTTTAATTATCTTCACAATAAAATACATGATTTATTTGCAGTATATAATATGAAGAATTTTGATTGTGTTGAACACTTGTTATTTTACATACCGACAGAGCTTTCAAGACACCTCGACATGTTTTACGTTACAAATTATCATATCAGTTATTAATTTTATAATAATCATATTAGTATATTTTTTTTTATTTGATAACATAAAAAGTTCTATAATAGCAAGCATAGAAATAAAACTCGTAATAATTTTTATTGACATATATTATATTAATAATTAACCTTTTACTATTTTATTATTTTAAATGTTAAAATAAGTAGCAGTATAACGAACCAAAGTGTATAATGCATAGAGCAAAGCGATTTTTCGACGGTTGTGTGCGATTGCAGGGATCTAAACATTGTCATCACCAGTTCTGTGAAATCAAATGTTCGTTTTCTCTGTAAAACCTTTCTTCAGCATCCTCCTCGTCTCGCTCTCAGTCTTCTTCTTTCTCGTACTGCTATCGCCTCGTTCCCTTTTCTCCCAAAATCCCATTTCTGGGTAAGTTGTTTCCAATTTCAGCACCCATCTGTTTTTATGCCTTGAATCAGCTATAAAGCTTTGAAATTGGCAACTGGGCACCTCCAATTGTGGACTTGGTATCTTGGGTAGTGACGTTTTTGCGTATTGTTGCTGATCCGTGAATTGGTGTTGTGCAGTGGGGAGGTGGTGGATATATGGAATGTTCGGAGACTCGTGGAATGGAGACCTTGCAATTGGTGGCTACAAGGACATCAAGCAGGTACTTTTTGCTTGAATCAATTGGTGTTTGTTTTTGCTACATTTCAGCTTTGTAAGGTTAAAAATTTGTGATATTGAATGAACTTTTGTGATTACTGGATTCATTTTGCATTCAGTATAGGAATAGCTAGAACTGTCAGTAGCAATTGAAATTCCGGAAGTTGCAGTGAGTAGATCTACTTCTGTGTTTGTTGATTGGAAGTTAGGGCATAGAATTGGCTTTTCAATGTTATTTGGAGTTGGATTTGCAACGGAAAGGGTTCATTGTTGAGGGTGGGTGAGGGTTGCAGATTGGCTTTTTATTTTCTGAATCAACCTTAATTGGCTTTCATTGCAGACAATTGCTTTCGTTTTTTTGTTTATTCTTGAAATGGTGCAGCTCTACCACTAGAAACCAATGGATATATCAGAGTGGATTGCTATGGGGGCCTCAATCAGATGCGAAGAGATGTGAGTACTTGAAGAAAAATCTTTTGAATTTCTACTCCAGATCCTTAGAATATCTTCAGTATGCTTTTTCTACTTTCTTAAATTGAGATGAAATCTACATGGGTTGCAGTTCTGTGATGGTGTGGGCATTGCACGTTTGTTAAATGCAACTCTCGTCTTGCCAAAGTTTGAAGTGGCGTCATATTGGAATGAAACAAGGCAAAATTTACCTTTTTCCATTTCTCTGGAATACCTCGCAAATCTTTACTCAAAATTGTGTTCATTGGTTGAGTAGTAAATTTTGTTATCTTATCTCCGTATCTATGTTATCGTTCTGAATACTTGGTTCCATTACAGTGGTTTTGCCGATGTATATGATGTAGACTACTTCATACAGCATATGAATGGCTTTGTCAAAGTTGTGAAAGAGTTACCACCAGAGGTTGCATCTAAAGAACCTGTTCATGTGGACTGTAGCAAACGGAAAGGGCAATTTGATTACGTTGAAAGTGTTCTTCCATCTTTGTTAGAACACAAGTACATTTCAATCACACCAGCAATGTCCCAAAGAAGGGACAGGTATGATCATGTGTCTCACTTCCATCAACAACCTCACTCACTCGTCTTTAGTTCTATAAACCAGAAATTAATTGCTAATAAAATATCAGGACCTTGGATATTCACTTTATTATGAAATGGTTACAATTGGTAAATTCTTGGCAATTTAGCACTACTTCATCCATTGATTTTCAACCATAATATGTAATTTTTATTAGTTTGTCAAAAGGGTTGGTTTGCTTAATATGTGTGAATATTTCATTGAACAAAGTAGAATTATTATATTCAACATCCATTATAGAATTGTAACCAAGTTTAATTGTTCTTTGTTTTTGTTCTTTCATAGTAGTATTGTAACCAAGTTTAATTGTTCTTTGTTTTTGTTCTTTCCCTTGCAGATACCCTCTGTATGCAAAAGCTGCTCTGTGTCAAGCTTGTTACAAAGCATTGCGTCTTTCGAGATCCTTGGAAAGGAAAGCCTCTGAGCTTCTAGATGCAATACCTAAACCCTTTTTGTCTCTTCATCTTCGTTTTGAGCCTGATATGGTTGCATACAGCCAGTGCGAGTACAGGGGTCTTTCTCCTGCTTCCATGAAAGCCATAGAGGAAGCACAAGTGGACAGAAAACCATGGACTGGAGACTTAGCTCGCATTTGGAGACTACGTGGAAAATGTCCACTTACACCTAACGAGACAGCTTTAGTACTTGAATCTCTTTCCATCCCACCAACTACAAATATATACCTAGCAGCAGGAGATGGTTTGATGGAAATTGAAGGATTGACAGAAACCTATGCCAACATATTTACTAAGTCAAGTCTTCTTAGTAGGGAAGACTTCACAAACATGCATGGCAATACAAAAGCTGCTTTGGATTATTATATATCCATTAACAGTGATTCTTACGTAGCTACATATTTTGGGAACATGGACAAGATGGTTGCAGCAATGAGAGCTTTCAAAGGTTTGTACAAGACTCTATTTTTGAGCAGAAGAGGTTTTGCAGAATTAACCTCAAAGGGTCTTACGGGAAAGGAGTTGATGGCAGCACTATGGAAGGTTCACAGAGATGATTTTGCTATGGGAAGAGGCTCTGCTCTGCCAGAGTGTTTTTGCGAATTTAAGTTCTGATTTTTGGATCATTTTCATGGAATCCAATTGGATCAATCAAAAAATATATTATTTTAGAATTTTTATTTTTTATGTTGTGTAATTTTATTATTGTGAATTGTGAGAATACGATTAGCCTCAGTTTCATTATGATTTTAATTGATATAATTTTTAACTTTATTAATATAAATGAGTTGAGTCAATTTGGCTTTCGTTCTTCTGTGAATAACTTGAAACAACGCAGGTTTCCTATTGTTAATTTGGATCTAAATAACTCTTGTCAGTTTGCTTTTTAAACTAAAAATTATGTATCTGACTCCTTTTCATGCATTATCACGAGTGAAACAATTACACGATTATAAACATCATGTTTCGGTAAAAGATTTTTAGTGCCTTTCATTTCCTTGCTTCTGTTACGTTGAAAGTTGAAAAAGACATCGATAATTTCTTTGCAACAATTTTTCTTTTTTAATTTAATCAATTTACGATGATTAAGCAACTCATGTCAAGAACATTAAAATAAAATAATAATTTCTTTGCAACTAAATCTTGCATCCAGATATCAACACCATCAGAACAATTATGCGACGCGCATTGATTACATGAACCAACTGACAGTGTTAAACTAATGGATGATGACTTAACGGTACTGCCGGTAATGTTTCAACAAATCGATGATTAACAACACATTTATAGGCTACAATGACTACGATGAATTTCTAAAAATACAAATGCTGGGTCTCAAAATGGAGTCATTCAAATCGACCAATCTTCAAACTTAAAACAATATAACATTTTTCGTTAAATATTGTGTCAAAGCACTCAAATTTATGAGATGCCACCTAATCCATCCCTCAATATGGGCAAAGATCTTTCCAATTTCACCTCACCTATTGTCCAAAACGTCATCAATTTGGCACTGCAGAAAACAAATATAAGTCAGTGTTTTTACTAACGTAAAAACTTGAGACAGCATTTCATCGCATTTGAATTATTCAACAGTGTATTTACTATCTACATGCAATCATCATACATTAAGTTCAAGTCATTAACAAGTAGGGCAACAGGAGAACAGTCTTACTGTATGTCGAAGTGTCAATTTGTTCAGGAAGCTCCTTAATATCAACTTCAAACCTAGATTGCACCTGAAATCAGCATTCAGAATTTTGTTAATAGAAAGCACCGTATGGAGAAAAGATTCCTTGATTCCTTCCATTTCTTAATGTCAGAGTGCAAAAGAAACGTTAATACATCTCCATGTAATAGGGGCCTTGACCTGATTAAGAACTTCAGAGTCGGCAGTGGAGGAGACAAAAGTAATAGCAAGCCCCTTCGTGCCAAATCTACCCGCTCTTCCTACCTATAAATTCATAAATTAAAGTATTAAGTGATTGAGGAAACAGGGAGAAAGGTAAATCACAAGCATACCACAACCACACGCAAGAAGAAGAAAATTAACAGTAGCTTAGGATGAGGTGAAAGAGGTGAGGTGTATAGAGGAAAACAAGTAGGGGGCTGGAGTGGTTGGGCTGGAAGAAGAGAAAGCAAAACAATGAATACAAGAGGTATTTTATAGAGAAAACATGGAACGTGAGTGTAGGACACAGCATAATTATACTGTGTCTTATAGGTGTTTTAAAGGTTAAAAGACCATACACAATGCCACTTAATCCATTATGAGTTCCAATTTTTTTAAATCATTTTATATATAATATAAAATAATAATAATAATAACAATAAACAACTGCCACGTGACAATTTTTTATCATCATTTATTTCCATTCTTCTTCAACCAAACAAATCTCATTTCTACTCTTTTTCTCACCTATTTTCCTTCTGTTTTATTCTCTCTATTTCTTTCCTCTTTTACTAAAGGGAGCATAAAGAAATAAATCTAATGGATCCAGCAATTACCCTGTGCAAGTAAGTATCCGCAGAATCAGGCATGTCATAATTAATAACTATATTAACACGTTCTATGTCAATCCCCCTCCCTACTAAGTCAGTTGCCACGAGAATCCTTTGCTTCCCTTCCTTGAAGCCTTTGTATCGTTTCAATCTGAAATGGGTAAATTTGTTAAAACAAAAAATGTGGCTGCAACTATAGATAAAAGTTCACATCTATGCAAATGAAGGGAGTTGAAACGCCCAATCAATCAGTCTACCATACTTTGAATTGAAGCTTCTGAGACACAGACCTTAAGAATCTAAAAGCTAAAAAGTCTAAGCAAATGAAAAGTCAGCTTAAAGCATTAAAACTACATTAAGACTGCACATGCCACCGATTACAAAAGAAGTTGTATGTACCTCTCTTCCTGTGACATTGCAGAATGTATGCATATGGATGGGAAGTTACATTCCACAAGCAACTTGTTCAACTCTGCTGCTCTGCTAACACTCTTGACAAAAATAACTACTTGGTTGAAGTCCAGAGCATCAAGAAGATCATTCAACTTCCGGTTCTTCTCTGACTCTTGCAATTTTATGTAGTGCTGAAAAAGGTTATAAATGAGTAGAATTAAGCCAGAAAACATAATTTCACTAAAAAAAATCAATTACCAAGAGGAGAGAGAGAAACGTTAATAAAACATACCTGGACAAGACCATGAAGCGTCAACTTGGCCTCATCATCCACATAGATTTCCATAGGCTGAAAAGAAAATATGTTGATATCAGTCATCATAGAAAACAAATACATGCAGTTCAGTTATTTTCATTTACTTATAAAACAGTATAATTGCAATTACATTTAAACAAGGATAAACATTGAAAATAAAAAATAAAACTGCCATATAAGGTAATTACTAACAAAAATGCTTTATAATATAATAATCTTCATGAAATTTCTAAGAAAAGAGCATAAGTGGTACACAAAAATAAATGAGAAGGAACTATTATACCATCCTACCATATAAGGTAAATTAAATCACCAAAAACAAGAACATTACATCTTGCATAAATTTCTTGCAAACAGGTCGAATCTCTTTACTAAGTGTGGCTGAAAACATCATCACTTGTTTATCATGAGGAGTCAATTTGAAAATCTCCTGGACGTCTCTTCTCATATCTGTGAAGGTAAAACAGAAGAAATTAGAAAAACACAAGATATCACATGTTGCAAAAGCATAACCAAAAACACAATTTACAGGGGAAGAAACTGACCAAGTGATTCAAGCATCTTGTCACACTCATCAAGTATGAAATGCCTCACGTTCTTTAAACCAAGGTCCTTATCTCTAGCCAGAGCAAGAATCCTCCCAGGTGTTCCAACAACAATATGAGGACATTCATTCTTGAGCAATTCTTTGTGAACCTTGATATTGACGCCACCATAGAAAACAGCAGCCTTTATATCAGGAAGATATGTGCTGAATCTCTCAAATTCATGGCAAATCTGAACAGATGAAGCTTTATTAAGTATATAAACATGCATGTGTTAATCAATTTTCGGTAATACAATAAACACATTTATGTATACAAACAGAAGAGTAGAAAACAAATTGCTATAGCAGCTCAGATACATTACATCCACATGAACACAGACATACCTGATAAGCCAGTTCTCTTGTGTGGCAAAGAACAAGAGCTGCAACTTGACCAGGAACAGGATCAACTTGCTGAAGTGAAGAAAGAACAAAAACAGCAGTCTTTCCCATCCCAGATTTTGCTTGACAAATGACATCCATTCCTAAGATTGCTTGAGGGATGCATTCATGTTGCACTAATGAAGAAGCAAACAAAATTGTAGTGGAGGAATCCTCAGTAAGTATATATGATCTGCCAGATCCTTTTAATGTAAAGGTTTACCAACCAATTTTCGTGACGAATAATATGCTAGTAGTGATTACCTGGTCAATGAAAAGAAAATAGATTAGAGAATAAGAAAAATTACAAAAATGGAAGGAAACCAATGAACATAAAAAAGATGAAATCCAGCAAGAAAGATTTTAGCAGAGGAAATATAAATTATAACTAGTGAGTCCATATTATCTTATTTAATGCCGATAAGGCTTTTTTGGTAGCTTCCTAAATAATAAAAGGTTTCAAAAGGAAAAAAAAATACATCCTCAAGCATTCCCTCTCAAACATACAATACAATGACCAATTGATCCCCTCTTAGTACAAAGTATATCCTTAAGAAACTATTGAAATCTTAGCCAACTGAATTCAACACAATGTAAATTTTACTGAAAATGCAACAGAAAATACATAACATTATGATCAATAGCATTGGCAAATGGAAATGAAATCGCTTAAGAGCACAGATAAGCAAGTCAAACACCATTACCAGAAAGAAAATTACAAATTAATCCAAGCCATCATGAAAATTTAGCAGAAGAAATTGTACGACTATCCTCATATATTAACTTCAAGCAAAAACATTTAATGCCAAATCTTGCCTTCTGAAGGATGCTCAAATCCTGAATCTACAATGGCTCGCAGAAGCTCTGGCTTCAACAGGAAGTCTCGAAAACCCGAACTATGGATGCCAACATAGCCCCTGCATCACAGAAACAATATATACACAAAATCAGGAGCTGCAACATCGAAGTTTGGCTTGAAAACCTAAGCAAGTAATTTTTTTACTAATGAAAACAGTGATCAATATGTCACAAAAACCCTAACAAAACTTCAATGTAGGATTGCGTGCGTAAATTGAAGCTTATTATCTATCCTAATTTTACTTTTTCAATATCTACACAATCTACGCCACAACACAGGATTAGGCAACTGTCTCTACTCATTCCACTACATGCATGTACAAACAATGTCTTGTTCCCTAGCCAGCACCAGCAAACAAATTACTTTAAAAATAAAATAAATAAATAATTAAATATACATTCACGCTCCCTAAGGTAGTACGAATTGATACTGGTAGAAGCAAATAAGAACCAACATAGCCACTTTCAATCGCGCAACAACCAAAAAACAAACAGAGAAAATGACAATTTCTCAGTTTCAAAATAAAACACACAATACAAAAAAAGTGGACAAGAGAAAGAGGATGGAGACTAACTTCTTGCCGGATTCTGCAGGCTTGGCAGAATCGGGAGCTTTCTCATCTTCTTCTTCGTAATCAAGGAGCTCTTCCTCGTAAGCCTCGGGGTCCTTCAATTCTCCCATCCTGATTCCGTTGGTTAGGTTTACATTTTCAGATTCAGTTTGAAAGATTGAGATAGAGAAAGTCCAATTCAATTAGTTAGAGAGCGAGAGAGAGAGAGTTGATAGAAGCTGACCTTCGAAGACGCAACGGAAATAGTTGTTGAGGATGAGATTGAAAATAAACCCTAGATCTGGTTCTGGGTTTTAGGAAGAGTAACAGCGAGTTGAGCAGGGACGAGAAGATATAGCGTGTGCTACACTGGAATAGTCCAAAACGCCCTTCCCATTCAAGCTTTCATCTGTCCCACCACCAACCTTAACAATACTACTATAGGAAAAAAGGTTAATTCTGGAAAACAAAACCATTTTTTTCCAAAATTGATAAATATTAATTTAATGCTAAAACAGTGTAAAATATTATTTGTGAATCATTTATAAACTCAGTATTTCAATTCGTGATTTAATCTCTTATTTATGATAAAATTGAAAAAGTGGTTTTATGAAAGTTAGCAATAGAATATTTACATATTTAGACACCAAAATAAAACATTTAAGAATCAAGTTTGTCATTTATTTATTCTTTTTATGAAAAAAATTGCTCTTTTTTTCTTTTTAAGTTCATGTTAAATGATATCCATACATTCTATTTTTAGAATAAGCAATTTTCTCTAATTTTTTGAGTTCGTGATTTATATAGTATACACGCATTCCGAAAGGCCTACAAGAAATCTTAGAAGGCTATTACTTTCTGCACCCCATGTTTTCTTCCCGCATCTTCACAAATATGATGAAATAATCATTTTATCCATATGAAAATTTTAAAACACATTGCGTAATTAGAAACTTTTAATTATACAATCGAAAATATATTTCAAAATATTCGGACCATATTTTGGGACACAAAAGACTTGTTTGCAACTTGTAAAGGGAAATGATGAGAAATTACAAGATAACTAAATGATTTATAATGTTTGATAAAATTACTTAATAAGCTAGTTGATGAACATATAATAACATTAAGTTATTTGAGATAATTTAAACTAGATTATTTTCACAAGCTACTTTGAAGTAGCAAAAGCAATATTTATGCTCGATTTAACTTCAATTCATCTCATTTTTTACACATTTCAAAGCTAATACGTAGAAGGAAAGGAGGAGTTGGATTAGCGTTACCTTCAACTTCACTGTTCACAGACCAAACAAGCTACAAGAACGAGTAAAAATGTTTTATTCCTTGTGTTTATGAAATGGTATAATGAAATGCAACTATTTTAGCCAACATGAAAACCCTCATTCCATAAAATGGAATCATGTGCCACACAGAAAGCATACAACATGCAAGGATAAAGAGGGGGAAAACTAGGCAAATTATAGAAGGCAGAATTTGGAAATGCTAAAAATACCAGTGCTAAAAATTGAGAAGATTTTAACACAAGAATTTTAATATAGTCGTTGCAAAGCGAAGATATCCAGCACAGTCTCTGGTTGCTTGCCAATATGCATTTACAAGATGCTACATTGAACAGGACTCAGGCCAGTCATTGAAGTATGACTACCTCTGGATTTCTCATTCAAAACTCTGTGGGAGGCTTTAACCTTATCAGTCTTTTGATTCTATCCTTTTCTGTATTTTCCAAATATCCCTTCAAAACATAACACAGAAAATTGTTAATGAAAGCATCAAGTAGAAAATTGCTCTGTGAAACAATGGAACAAAGTTTTATCAGGGCATCCATCACATGCATTGCAGAAGAAGATAATATCTAACTAGTGGGCCTAATGTAAAACAGATGACTCCATCACACAGATAATAAGTAGATGAGTAATGCCTATGATTACATATATCACATGGAATTCCTTGATAAATGAGTTCCAAAAACAAGCAGATAGAGTAAACTGACAAAAAAATCAGACGCTCTGGTTTTGGTTATTTTGTACAACTGAAAGTCTGAAACTGTTCTACATGCCTCCTTACCTTCCATACAATTTCATCCAAACAAAGGCAAATTCGTCCATACTTGTCAAGGAAGAGGCGCTCACTTGGGGGCTTCCCACATACATCCTTCACAGCAGAGGTTATGACGAATATCACTTCTGACACTGGACAGAAAAAAACGGTAAATAGAAGCAGATATGTAAATTGAAAAGTATTCCACGGCTCTTCAAATTTACATTTCCAGCTTCAGTGAAATAATGCATAACGCGAAAAAGGCAAATGTCATCATGACATTAATCATTTTCTTGGTAAGCAAACCAAAACCATTCACTAAACGTAGAATACAAGATATGTCCCTTATAGGCAGTTAAAGTGATCGCTAGTTTACCAGCAAATATTCTAGAAAAGGAATGTCTATCAGCAATAGTTATTATTTGCATAATCAAAATAAGAAAGTGAAGGCGAAGTTTTCATCTTTACTTCTTGTCCCCAAAAACTACAATTTCTTCGTATCTTGATGTCCATTAGACAAATTAATATACACTACCAGGTTTTATAGAAAAATGTATAATTGAAATCCAGCTTTCAAAAATGACATCTAAACGATCTGATTCTTTGTCTCCACAACTCTTATTGTTCTTACTCTTCTTTCTATTACTGAACTCTTAACTCAATCACTTTTGATTGCAAATAGTTTATTATATCTCATCATCCTATGCACATTTGTCTAGGTGCATCCTGCTTACTAGTAGCAACCTAAATGAAGAAGCTCAGTCTCTAGTAGTGTAACCGGTTAAGTATAATTGCATCAAGACTCAAGACAAAAAACATTTAGTAACTCTGTTCACATTTTTCAATTATACCCTTCACAAGTGAGCCTATCATCTGCCAGAGAGCTGGAGAATGAATAATTTCCATGATTTTATATTACAACCAACAAGTATAAAAAGTAGAGTCCATGAATACATACAAGCAAGTTCGTCATATTCATCCTTTCCAACAACATAGATGCTGACATCCCCAAGCACCGTGTATACTATATAAACTGACCTGAAGCAAGGAAAATGTACAATGACCATATAGAATCACAAAAGAATAAGAAGCAATTTTCCACAAAAAAGAATATGAATGTAATAGAGTTGATGGTTAAAGATAATCTTGTTTCAAGTCAAACTTCAGAGTGGGTTAAATGATGATTCAAGTTTTCAAAAGCTGTTAAACATCATTGACCAAGTATGCATGCGTGTTTTAGTCATGTAGAACACTTGTACAGTTCTACAAATACAACTCATTTCTGATACTTCTTCTACCAACTACACCATCTGAAGGTACTGTTTTTGCCAAATAATAGGTCCATTCTTTCTAGCAACTAAAATTACTTAGTTTGTAATCTTTCTGATCTTGACGAGGCAACTGACATAAGCACACACAGTTACATGAAATTCAAAGTATAATATAAGCGAAAAGCGTGCTATACTGACTTGTGGCAAGCAACTAGGAGCTCTTCGTTTTTGACACCCTTGAGATTATCAGCTCCTAGTTTGACTAAGAAAGAACGCCAGTGTAGGCGCTCCTCAGCAGGTACTCCATGGAAACTGCAATATTGAAAATCATTATGTAATTTTTATTATTCTAAACAAAGGGTTATGAGAAAATAACTATATCAACTACTACTCTATCCCATCAAAATCCATGCTAAACCCATTTGAGATCCAATCTAAATAGCAGGATTCAGTTCACAAAATCTAAAATTTAGATGCATAATGAGAACATTGAAGCGAATCGGAGGTTGAGGTACAACTGAGAAAATAAGAATTAGGAATGGGAAGAAAAGATGGATCTGAACGTACCGTTCGATGAGGATATTGCCCTCGGCGTTGGCAAAGAGCACCGCAAGGATCATATTCTCTCAACTCTCTCTTTCTTCTTCTGGATTCAGCTCCTATCCCCAATTCCCACCACCGTTTTCGAACATCAAGGTTACGCTGCTTAATAATTTAACTTATGTTACACTTTCTGCTTAAGTTATTAAATTTAATTACAATGTATACATATAATATATATTAAAATAATTTTTTAGAATTTGTATGTCAAATCAATTTAGCTAAATATTCAAATTATTCTACTTATAGGGAATGATTTAATATGTAAGTTTAAAAAAATATATTTTAATATGTATATATAAGTTATAATTAAGTTTAATTATTAAGTTAATCTTAACTTAAAAAGAAATTGATTTAAAAAATAAAAGAATTAAATTTAATCAAAATTTCAAATTGTGTGATTAAATTGAAAACCATCATTCTCACGTAACACTATCTTGTGACAGGTAACATAACTATGACCAAAACTATAATTATTTTTGTTTTTTTAATAAAATTAAAAAATCTATAAATAAGTAATTAAAATTTTTACAATTTAACACGTAAACAGATAAATTTGACAAAATATTTTTTTAATTTTTTAAGATTAAATCACTAAAATTGAATGAAATAAATAAATAACAAAATTTAACAAAATTGAATGAAATAAATAAATTAAAAGACTAAATGACTAAGCAAACATGGAGATTTCAGGAAAATAAATTGGGTTAAAATGAAAAAGATTAAAGTAAACTCAAATCAAATCAAATTAAAACACTATTCATTTTTTTCTTGAAAAACTTTTAAACTAGAAATGGCAACTTAAGTAAGCTCCAAAAATTGTTTTATACCTATTTGGTAATTTCTCTGGCATAAACAATTACTTAAAATTTCTTTTATATATATATATATATATATATATATATATATATATTGAATAATTTTATTTTGAATTTATTTCCAAATATATTTAAATAAAAAAAAACGTATTAAAATAGATTCGAGCTTCCTAAAATTAAATTTTAAAAAGTTGTATCATTAATTATGAGTTGAAAAACTATTTTTAGAAGAAAAACAATTTTAATTTCATATATGTAAACAAAAAAATTTAAATATGTAAAATTAAATTATAATTAGTTATTAATGTTTTCACCAACAATTAGTAGTTTTAGTTTTTTGTATTTAAATCAGTTGTAATTTCAAAAGAAAATACATAAACTTCATTAACAACCATTCACGAAATGTATTGAATATGTCTTTGTCTTATCAATAAACTAATAATTTAAATATTTATACCCATTGTACATGGTGATTTAGTAAATATGTTTATCTAATTAATATTTATACTGTATTTTCCTAACGAATACTGGTAAATATAATCAGAATTTCAGTAAAAAAAATTAAATATATTTTTAAATTTTAAATTTAGAGATTTAAAATTAGAATTTGTTTGTCTCTTAAATTTTGATATATTTTTATTTTTAAATTTTAAAAATAAATAAATGTAATTTTTTTAATTCCAAAAAATATAAATTTAAATTTAATCCTTAAATCCCTGTAATTTTATATGTTGGACCACCCAATGAGAGGTCTAGAGTCTCTTGAATTGTGTACTTTATTGGCAAAAGCCATTAAGATTGAAATAAATGACTAAGTTGTAAGAATCTCTTGAACATGGTAACAGCTCATACAATGAGACAAAGCAATTAGAAGAAGATGCATGATCTATATCTATCTACCCTACCATAGCCCTTACTTTGAGGTCAACTTAACCTTCAATGTTCTTGTTAGAGACCCAAATGCCTTTACATAAAGAACCTACACATCAACACCACATGCCCTTGTTACGCCAAAACTCATTCACTTTTCATTCAATGATCCAATATGATATTTCAGTATCACAAACCCTTTTAGAAAATCCACCATTTGCTTTTCCCTTTTCCTTTCCCAAACCTCCACATTTCCTCCATAATTTCACAAGTAAATTCACTTTAACCACCTACACAAACGTCTATCCCATGTTACCACGTGTCAACACATAAACAATTTTCAAAAAATTGATCTTAAAGTTCTAAATCGTTAACTGAGAAGAGAAAAAATGTGTCATTATGCACGATGAAAAAGAAAACAGATCTACAATTTCAAAAGGTAACGAGAAAGTGAAGAAGATACTTTAATGAGTACGTAGTTAATAACACGATGATCGTCTGACTAAGACGGTTAAAATTAAAACTCAGATAGTGACAGCGGTAGATAAATAAAACCACAACTGACAACGACGAGTGTAGTAAAAAAGATAACAAAATATTTTCTCAAAAAAATCCTGAACTTTAGATATCATATTAAGAAGTAGACTTTAAGTTGATTTTATGAGATTAAAACTCAGATAGTTATATCGGTAGATGATAGCATTGCTAACAGTGATAAACAATACCACAATTGACAACGATAAATGTAGTGAAAAAGACAACAAATTTTTTTCTCAAAAAAATCTTGAACTTTAGATATCATATTAAGAAGTAAACGTTAAACTAATTTTTATATTAAAATAAATTTAAAGTATATTTATTATGTTAAAATATTATTTTCCTTTTCTTAATTAAAAAAACTTTACTTAACAAGAGATTATGGTTTCTTTTTTTGTCAATTGAACAACCTCTTCGTGTTTCGAAAAACACTACTCCGACATTAACTTGTTAATGTTTTTCTTCCCCGACAAAGGGTTTAAAATGGTTAAATACTCTGCTAATTATGTTTTTTTCTCACTAATTGTTAATTAATTATAATTGTCGGCAGGGTTGCTTAATATTCAGCTAAATTGATGAATGTTTCAGCTGTCAGTATCAATTTAAATTCCTTCAATTATGATGTAGAATGAAGACGATGTCATAGTCTACGAAATTAGAATATGTGGTTTGCTATTTGTACTTTAATTAACAATGTTTCTATTATTATGACAAAGCATACGCATAAATACCATCCCGTGCTTCAATCCATTGTTTGATGTGATATATATATATATATATATATATATATATATATATATATATATATATATATATATATATATATATATTAATAATTCTTCAATAGTGATTTAAAGTTTTATATTGAGATGAAAAGGTTAAACTTTATAGAAAATAAAACATATAAATTTAATATTTTAATATTTTGAATCGAATATAACACTGATACTTTAAATATATTAAATTTATATCTTGTTGGTATAATGTCTCTTTCATATAGTTTATTTTTAAAAAAATCATCAATATTTAAATAAATGAGCATGAAAAACATGCATAACATTAAATAAAGTTGTTTTTATGTTTTTAAATTGTTGATGTAGATGAATATTTTTATTTATTTATTTTCATATCAAATGACCATATTGATTGTTGTTATTTCATTTTATAATAATATTTCATTAAAAATATTACTTTTTCTTAATTGTTCTCTTTTAGAAGTTTTTGTGGAACTTTCTTCGAACGAATTTAATGTTTTTTTTCTTAGTTTTTTATTTGTTGTGATAAAAAAATTTCACATATATTATGTATTTTTTTACTAAGTTTAAGCGAAAATTTATATTGATATGACACTAAACTATATTGAGGATCCTTTATCTTTAAAAGAAAAACAGTCCATGATCGAATAATATCTTATTCTATCGTGATAAAATATTATTGTTAAATTAAAAATTTCACAAGCTCAATTATTTACAAATTATGTCATAGTTATTATATCAACACTCTTATTTTTAATATATTTAGATTTTAAAAGAAAAGTTAAATTCTTAGATAAATATCAGTTTCATTATCTAACAATGGTAATATGAGAATATTTTCCGCTTTTAAAAAAAGATAATGATACATAGATAATATTTTTTTTACAACATTTGAACATCATCATACGTATCATTGTGTGATTGATCCAAATGATACAATGACATTACCATAAACCAATCACACAATGACACGTATAATGATTTTTAAATGTTTTAAAAAAAATATTATTTAAATATTTATATCCTTTGAAAATTGAGTGCACACTTCAACAGTGACAACGAATTGCAATGGTAACCTATAAGGTCACACACATGCATAGGTTGTCAAATCAAAAACTCATTTAACACATTTAATCAAACAGTATAAAGAAAACTTCTAAAAATGAATGTATTTATTTATTATCATAATTTGAGTATTCCACTAGAATAGCCATGTGGCTACCTAAAGTCTTATGTGAACAATACCATAAAAGTATCACAGAATTCAATTCACTGCATTTCATTGTTCCTTATCAACTTAACAAAAATTTATGAATTATACTAACATGTGTTATGTATCATATCATATCCTATTGATATACTCATACTCCAAACTTTTCACTATCAATCTTTGTATGCTCAAAATGAAACAATGTCTTCTATAAAAGCTAAAAGTTAATCATCATTTCATTCACATTAAAGATATTATAAAATATATATTTTGACACACATTATTTTTTTATTGATTTTAGTTTAAGAAAATATAATTATCTTTTATATAAAGTAATATTTAAAACAAGAAATAGTTTTTACAACATAAAAGAAGTTGAAAGAGAACTAGGTAGTAGGTAGTTACACACTCATTCACAGCCACAGACATTAAACTTAACATCCTCATTCCTCATCACCAAATTAATGCAGTACCACTCTCACTATCCTTTCCTATGTGGGACTAATAAACTAAGTGAAAAGTTGGAATCACGATGTCTATACACCTCAATTCCTATTCAGAAGCTCCTCTATCATCTGCAGAGCCATTCTCTGCTCCTCATCTAAGCCATTACCTTCCTCAGGCTTTATCTTCTCTGCAGCATGATGATCAACAACAACAACAGGAACTTCAGAATCAGAAGAAGGAGCTTGA
Organism: Vigna radiata var. radiata; assembly: GCF_000741045.1. NCBI lineage: Eukaryota > Viridiplantae > Streptophyta > Magnoliopsida > Fabales > Fabaceae > Vigna > Vigna radiata. The sequence goes on along the minus strand of NC_028359.1, from coordinate 613,155 downwards.
TCTTGATCATGATCATGATCATGATCATGATCAGGGCTGTTCTTTTTTTCCAACTCAACCATCATGATCCAGTTAGAGTCAGAACGAGGGCCTGCTCTCTTCTGCCACACCCCTATGTGGGAATTCTCAGTGTCAAGCCTCAGGCAAGTGAGGGAAGGTGAGGGAGATTTGCAGCACTTCCTAAGCTTTGCACTCAGAACTGCAGACAATGTAGAGGTGGAAGATGAAGAAGAGGAAGTGCTGTGATTCACCACCTGGTTTTCACCAACTGGGAAGTTTGTTTTAGCGTTTCTTCCACTCATCAAAATGGCGGCTTCATCGTATGCTCTTGCTGCTTCCTCAGCTGTCTCGAATGTCCCAAGCCACACCCTCCTTTTCCTATTCAAACACCACAAATTGCAAACTGATAAGACTCTCACATTCAATGCACACTCTTATGTATTAATACATGCACGGATACTCATGCCACCGATTTCAATTAATTCAGATAGTTTATGGAAATCTGTGCAACCGTGTAGTGGCTACAATTGAGACAGTTTCTTGCATTGTCATGGATTCTGACAGAAACCATGTCTGTAACATTTGCTGCAATTTAAAACCTTTCAACTAATGATCAGTAAAGGGACAAGGATGATGATGATTAACAAAAGAAAGAAGAGAAAAAATTATGCTTTTGGAGAAGTTGAAGAAAAAAATAATTGAAAATCCTTAGTGAGATATGGATGAGAGTACAATAATGGGTGACGAATCTCAGAAACCCACGAGCCCCAATGGCGTTGCCTTACACCTCTGAATTTCCTTGATTGCACCATGTTGAGAGATAGAGAGTGAGTGAGAGAGAGAGATAAAGAAGGATATGGAATTTGTGACAGAGAATGTGAAAGACATGGCGAGTTATAAAGCACAGGGTGATGATGCAGTAATTCAAGGCTACATTCCACAAAAGGGACACGTGATTTTGGTTTGGTAGGATTTCCCCACAGACAGTATTAAATTAAACCAGAAGATCAAATTCTTTTACCAGCTACATTTTTTACTGCACTTTTTGTCTTATAGTATGTTCAACATTAAAAGTACATCAATATTAATACAATCTAACAGAAAATTCAAATTGTTATTTGAGTGTCGGTATTGCATGAGTGTCCTCAACAGTTATAATACAACTTAGAGTATACAATTATAGGATATGAAAAGGTTAACAGCAGAACCTGCTATCTTATTTGGTTATAGCCATTTCAGTTTTCTTTAGAAATATCATATGATAAGATCAGACTGAACTTTCAGATGCTTCACTCCACTCTTATCACTCAAGTGGACCGTGCACGTAAATGGCATATGTTGGTGACTGTGACTGTTAGTGACCACTGACATGTAATAACTTGGAATACCATTCATTTTCAAACCATGACATGGTTAGCTCATTGATTGTGATGTCACTATCCAACTATAACTTAAGCTTAATCCTAAGAGCATATTATTCTTATGAATATATTCAAAATTAAAATTAGTCTCTGTAAGTGAAATATTGTCTGTTCTAGAGTCTCATCTGTCACGGTTTTGTTTCTAAAAGAAATTTTAGAGAATGAAAAAAAGAAAATATTTAAACTGTCTTAAACCTCAATTTCTAAACGATGTTCGAAAATTGAATGTTATAGAAATACAGACAGTTGAGTTATTAAATTCTAAAATTTCAAGATCACACTGTATTAAAGTTTGAGACAAAAACCAATTTTAATTTCTTATCAAAACATGTTAACCTGGTAAGGTGTATACAAGGACACATGCATACATAAGCTAAGCCTGTAAAGTTTTGACGCTGGTCCAGTGTCATAATTTGTCACTTAGGTTGTTAACTTTTACACTATAACTTAAAAAAAAAATTCATACCATGCATGATTTTTTGTTGGCTGACATTATAATTTGCTTTGCTATATATGGTGCTTGTCCTTCTACAATGCTTTCAGTTTTGGCAGCAGCATGATTTGGAAGTGACTGTCAGTTGCATGAAGGTGGCAACCGTTGGTCCTTGCTCTGGAAATTCCTTTATTCTCTATACCACCACACTGGCAAATTGACACTGAATAAATCTCATGAAAAATACAAAATTATTCAGTAATTTTGAACACAAAAAGGAGATAAGTAACACAAAACTCAGCAGCAGTTGGTTTATCAGTACAAAGAGGACCATTTCATCTTTTCAGGTCCATACAAGAGATTCACATTACTTTTAACCAAAAACTTCAGGTTAAACTCAGTTTTATTTAGATCTAGTCATTAAATTTAGGTGCTTGCAGATGTACTTGTCCAATAATTGTATTGATTTTAAGGATGCTATAATCACTTAAGCATTTTTTTCAGATTTGTTATTGCTTTTTCCATCTTCTCCCCAATATTAGATACTGCACATTGATTGATATAATTTCACCTTTTCAGGTATCAGGAAAAAAGTTTCTTTGGAAGGAAAATGAAGTTAAGTCTCCAGAAAGCAAACAGAGGCTTGTTTTTGTTGGGAAAATGCTGCACAAATACAATGAACTGATAGGCTATCAGAACAGCATATGAATATACTAAAAAGAAACTCTGATATATTGCTTATACAAATTTAAAACCAATCCTGCTGCTATAAGGAATAAGGTGCAGGAGTTGTAAAGGAGAAAAGCTATTCTGCATAATTTAAAAATTCATCAGACACAAATAAATTCCTTCCAAATTTGGAAGTGCTGCAGATAAATGGAGTTAGCGCTAACAATCACGTTTGAGGAATTCACGTGACGTGACTTTATCTTGCATTCATTCTATCTCTAGAACTTATAATGCTGCATGCACATATGTGGACTTAAAACCATATACATTTTTGTCAGGCACAGATAATCTTAGTTTTAAGCACGTGATCATAGATCAATCTCGAGATGCTAACTTCTTAAATAAATATCATTATTTCAATGAATTAATCCTTGACTTTTATTCAGAAAATACATCGGATTTCATCTAGAGTTACATATGTCCATCATTACCCCAACATGTCATAAACTGAGTTGAGATTTTTTCATGAATCAAAAGTCTTAGATTCAAGTTGGGAGTATGTTTAGATGGTAAGAAGTAGAGTTCAACTTAATTTTACACAACCAACATGTAAGGTAAAGTTTGTATTTAATTGTATATTATAAATTGATATTATTTCTAGTCGATCAATGTGTAAGGTAAGGTTCAGGTTTGCATCCATTTATATATTGTGAATTGATCTTAACTTTAGTCAATTAACTTGTAAAGTAAGATTTGTACTTACTTATATATTATGAATTGATCTTAATTTTAGTCAATTATCTCGTAAGATAAGATTTGAGGTAAGGTTAATACAGGAAGTTTCACGTCGGCTCTAACATAGTTTTGATATTATGTTAAGAAATAAACTTTAAAGCCTAACTCAACTTCACAAAACAACATTGTTACATCTGCTATCGAACCACCTATTAACCGGTGGAGTAAGGTTTGCGTCCATTTATATATTATGAACTGATTTTATCTTTAGTTGACTAACTTATAATGTAAAATTTGTATTCACTTATCGAAAATAACGTAGTAAAAAGTTTAACACATTGTGGTGGCGATGAGTATTGTTAGTTTTTGTCATTTTATTATTATTAGAGAGGAGTGGTCCTGTTGCATGAAGTGGCAAGTTGTATGAAGAGTGGTGTCTCGAAAAAGGCAACTACCTAACTGGATGGAGCACATAGTGTGCGTGTTTTCACTGTAATGGAAAAAGTTACAGCACATGTGATGTAAACATCGAGTGACACAGTACAAGAAGCATTATTTATGGCTTCATAAAGAAGCTAGCGGGGTTGAACCCCCCACGGCAACGTGCATGCTTCCTCATAGCTACAAAGCTGTGTGAGTACCCTTTATTACAAGTTGGGATTGCATCACCCATTTGCACATGCACACACTTTAACACTATACACTTCTTCTACTAACCACTTTTTCATCCTTATCCGTAGGAAGGAACAACACACGCATAGATCTTCATACTGAAGAGATATTATTCGTTTTAGGTCAAATCCTCACAGATTTACTTTTGATATCACTTCAAAAGAAACAACTACACTGTCACTTTACCTATTAAAACGTAGGAGGAACAACACACATAGATCTTCATGCTGGATAAATATTGTTCATTTTATGATAAATTCTCACGGATTTGTTTTTTATGTCATTCCAAAAGCCTTTATATCAATAAAAGTATCTTATGTGTATATAAATCCATTTTAGACAGAACTTTGTATGTAATTTTAACATAAACTCACCTCACTGAGCAACTAACTACAGTGTTTAGGTCAATTCTTTAGGGTCATTGATTTGGTTGGACAATGTTGGCCTAACTCTTTGCCTTGTCAAATTCTGATGCGTGACTCTGACAGCTATCCACTACCCACTTCATAACGGAAAAATATCTTACCAAATTAACTACACTCTTTGATATTGAAGCCTTAGCTTATGTAACCTTGAGAAGTTAAGTTTAAGTTCTTATATAGGATCCATACCTAATCAAACTAACTTATAATTTCAACTCTTTCCTCTAATGCTTGCCTCTTAATAACTTCCCTCTAGCTGTGATGTCTTTTTCTCTAACCATAGATTTGGTATGCTCTTTTCGTTTATTAAGCATGAGATAATCATGCCTAATAGCTGTATCTATCTATCAGTGCATTTAATCAGCTGTAATTATAATGGCATCGATTAATTATTTATTCATCATTGATAGAAGACAATAATACCGATAAGATAATCATAGCGATGGTTTTGTCCAAATTCAAGTGCAGTTTTTCTTAATGTAACTCTGAGAATTGCTGCATAAGAGTTTCTCCATCTTCTAAAGTTTCATCTTGTATTGATGATGAATTCTTACTTGAAATTATTATTCACTAATATTTGTAGAACCAATACGAGATGTTTGTCTATATTTTGCAAGAGTTTATAGATCATTGTCGTTTGGATTTAGAGTAATTACTATGTTTTCCATTCCTTAGTAATTATTACATGATTTTGGAAATCAATCATCATCTTCAAAAAAGTATAGTTGAATAATCTTCCAAAATATTTTAACCAAATAAGTTTAAGAGAATTTGATAAGGCATCTTATATATTTTTCCATTCTCACACTATTTTGTTCAATTTATTTATAGATAACTTCTTCTTATTATCTTCTTGTCAATCCTTTTAAAGAAAGTTTTTTTAACAACACTTTTTTAATAAACGTAGATTCAAATAGACAAATAAAGTGATAACACATGTCAAAAAAATTGTCAAAAAATGTTATCAAAATATTATCATCATTCTTTTAAAGTCTATCTTATTCAAATCTAATTTATCTCTCTTCTTTAAAAATATATTTTTAAAATTTCTTTCAATCTCCTCATTGAAAATTCTAGATTGTTCATCTCATACCCTTTTCAAGCAGTATCATTAGTATTCTGTTGGATTATTTTCAACAATGGAAAAATTCTCAATTTTTTATAAATAAATATATATATATATATATAATCCTCATTTTCAAATTCTATAGTATTTCTTTTCTTTCATTTATTTACTCTTCTTCAATCCCCATTTTCATAATTTTTTAATTGTCATAAATAAGTTAATGATTGTTTCCATACCTTTTATAATTGTAATACTTAAGTTAACGGAATCAATTAATAATAATTAATTAATTAAATTAGTACTCATTTACTAAAAATATAATTTGACCCTTAAGTTTTTATTTTATTTTATAACGAATTAAAAATATTGTTGAAAGAAGGCCGTGTTTTTGCCCTACACCAAAATAATGAAAGGTTAACTCATTGGTTTAATTTTTTTATTTTTTGGGCTCATGTGTACATTACCTATTGGGCCCATCTTCTATCATATTATATTCGGCAACTTCTTCCAACTTTTCTTTCTGCACCTCATGAAGTCTTGTATTTGCAAACCAAAATTATATAGTTCAAAATGTATTTTTTGTTTAATATTTTAGAATATATAATTCAAAATACAAAAATTAAAAAAACTTATAATCTAAAATATGATATGTTTTGAATTATATAATTTAAATTTTTATTTTATATTTTAGATTATATAATTTGGAATACGATTTTTTATATTATTTAGAATATAAAAGTATAAGAGAGTATAAGCTGAAATTATGCAAGTGTAGGAAGAAGCTGCTATTATATTGTATTAGATATGTATAAATAAATTTAAAAAAGAATTAGGCTAACTAACTTTTAACTGTTTTGAGTGTCTTTATTTGAATTTTTATTATCGAAAATCATTTTATGAAATATTATAATATCTTTTAATTTTGTTACCAATTGGATATTTGATTGTTTATTTCAGTTTTATGTATCTCTAACATTTTGATTAACTCATCTTTTCTTTCTCTAAAGACTTTTAACACCAACTCATTATTGGAGAGTAAAATACAAATTGACTTTCCTTCGTGATTTATATAGAGTTTTTATGCTCATTTTTTATTTTTTACTATTTAATTAATCATTATTTTAAAATAAAATAATACTATTTTCGTTTTTCTAAATAATATTTAATTTTAAATTTAGTTATTACTTAAATTAAAATAATTGTTTTATTTTTTAATTATTTCTAAAATTAAAATAATTATGTACAATTAATAAAAACAATACACTCTAACATATTACACTGGTATATATAATCTGAAAATATTTTAAAACTCACGGATTGAATGTGGAAAAGATAAACATATAATTTAATTCTTTTCTTTACCGACACCGACGGTAGTAACCGTTTTTTCGTGCATTTAACGATACACGGTTTTCGCTTTCAAATGACCGTTCACAGTTTTCCAACTTTATTTATTTATTTATTGAGATTTAAAAAATATTTTAAAAAAAATTATTAAGAGTAAAAGATTTTCAAATTAATTCTGACTGAGAATAAGATGATTATTGTAGAAACAACATAATTTAGTTTTAGATAATTTGAAAGATATATCAAAAATATAAAATATATACTTAAGATTAAACGAACCCTCTATTTATAGTTATTTATTTCATGAGTGTCTTCGAATTTAAATAATAAAAATATTAAAAATAATTTGTTTTTCAATTTAAGAATTTGTAATATATAATTATTTTTAAGTTTCAACTTTTTTTTCTTGTGAAAAACTAATTATTCTGTGTCCGGATAAGATAACTATCTTAAAATTAATTTTCAACAAAATTATTGAAAAAGTAAATTATAATAAACTACTAAAAAAAATCTAATATTTTGACTAAACGTGTCACCTAAAAAGACAAATTCTTGTACACGGCATAGTTCAGATCTGAAAGAATTTATTTACGTATTTAATACGAGATTGTCTACTGGTACATGTGTATGGTAGGAAAGAGAATACTGACCTATCACATATTTCAGATATTTAAAAATATCAAATTTTATATAATAAATATCTAAAGGTCTTCAAAACGGATCATCCGATCCGATCCGTTTTTCTACTGTTTTTTTCTGAATTTGACTTATTTATTAAGGAAATATCAAACTTGATTCCATTATACAGAATGGTGGATAAACAGATTAGTTTACTGGAAAACTGAAAAAAAATATATTTTTCTTGTAATTTTCAATAAATGTTTTAATAATTTATTAGATAAAATTATTTAAAATAACTATTTTTTAACCTTTTCTTTTTGACAAACTGGCTGAATTTACCAATAAACTTTTATCACATAACATGCTTTGAATATGTATTATACTAAGCTGGATATTATGTACACCTTTAATATGTTATTTGATGGTTTTTCTTGGATATATTTTAAATAATGAATGTTTTCCTTTGACCAAAAAAATTAATAAGAATGTTAATCACTACTAATGTGAAAATTTAAAGTTAATACAAAATAAGTGAAATGTACCAAAAATTCATAATTACTTTTTATTTTCTTAATTGTTTTCGAGACATTTGTTAGTAGTTGCCTTAGAACGAGTTGACTCAAAAGCTAAGTATATTTCAAAATAATATTTTATAATTGATTAGTAATGGGTTAAATATGTTTTTAGTTCCTATATTTTGGAGCGATTTTGGTTTTAGTCCATTTTCAAACTATGGTACAATTTAGTCCTTCAACTTTAGAAAACTCTGATTTTAGTTTTTTTTACCAATTTTTTTTAACTTTATTTGTTGTTTCAGACACGATAACAAATACTAAAACCAAAGTTTTCTAAAGTTAGAGGACTAAATTGTATCATAGTTTGAAAACGGACTAAAACCAAAATCGCTCGAAAGTATAGTAGAGACTAAAAACATATTTAACCATTTAATAATTATAAAATAAAATTAAAGTAGAAACTTCTGGCCCAATGTCTATTAATGTGTAAAGCTTTCCAATGTTGCCATATGCATAAAGTTGAATAACAAATTTCACTATTACACCTTACTATTCAAGATAAACTTATTACACATTGATTCTATATCGTGGTCCTCTCTTTAATTATCTCACTATATACTTTTGATTTTTTTTCTTCGTTATTAGTTATGGAAATAAATTAATTTCAATTTTTTTTAATGAGAGTCAAGGAAAAGTCGAATTATGTTAAAAAAGCCTTTTATATAAAATTAATTTACTCTCTTTTTTTTCTTCAATTAAACATGAAAAAAGACACGAATATTTGTAAATAAATTAGAAAATAAAACAAAACACGTCTAGAAGAAGTCAAATGAAGAGATGATTGTGCTTTCCCACGAACAGGACGCGATTAGAATGCGATGTTGTGCAATAATATGAAAAGTTGAAAACATGCATGTTTTTACTTCCTTCCTTGTTAAAAGGAGTCACTCACTCACTGATCTCCATTCTCACTTCTCCTTTCTCGGATCTCTCTCATACCCTTTATCTCTTTTCTTCTTCACCTTCGCTTTCCCTTAACAAGGTAGTGTTTTTCGCTCTTCTTTCTATTTCCACACGCTCTGTTTCTTTTTCTGCCATTTTTATTCTGAAACATTCTTCCCCAATTTTAAGCCCTTTTGGTCCACCCCGCGATCTGATCTAACTCTTTCATCCCTCAAAGTAGTAATCTTTGTGTGTCATGCACTTCAACTCCGCTAGATTTTACATGGGCGCTTTTGCGAGTGCTTTTTTCCACGTTTCTGTGATCTAATTCGAAGTGGGGTTGCGTGGATTTGCATTGCAGGTGGGAGATGGCGCAAATTCTGCTTCATGGGACTCTCCACGCTACCATTTATGAGGTTGATAAGCTCAATGCTGGCGGTGGCGGCAATTTTTTCAGCAAGGTATTTGTTTTAGGCCTGTTTGGACCTTGCTCAATCTGGTGGTTTAACTGTTGATTTGAGTTACTGTGTGTTGGATTTGAAATTGGAGATGGTATTTGTTTCCATTTGTGTTGAAAATTCATAAATCGAAGTGGACACTGCTTTCTTTGAAGGATCCGCGATTTGTTTGAATTTGATAATTTGTTATAGTACCATGAACTGATAGATTAATAACGAAAGGAACATTAACTGACAGTGTACAGTGTGATGTATCACAACAATAAGGAAATTGAAGTTGATGCAATTTGAGATTTTGTGTGAACCTTGGTGCAAATGATTAATCGGTTTAAATTTGTTATCCAGTTTCAACTTTTGTGACAATGATCTAGTACTGCAAATTGTTTACAAACCTGTCTGTGAATTCTATCTGGAAATGAATTTTGCCGTCTAAGAGTTTTTTGTTATTAAAAAATGAGAATGTTAATCCATGTTAGTGTTCGTAGTCAAGGTTTCTGGAAACGAATCATAATTTAAATTGTCATTTAACAGTTTGCTCAACATGAATCAAATTGTTGACTTTAGTTGGGATTATATCATTCATCCATCTGGAGTTTTACTTCGGTGGCCATTAATTTGACCTTATGTAACCTTTGTTACACATATGCTTTATTTAATTTTAGAATTGACTATGCTAGAGCCTTAGTTTGGATTTTACCTAGTGAATTAACAGATTTATAGTTCTGAAATCTGGATTGAGTCTTTTTGAAGTGTGAGCAAAAATGTGTTGTGTTGTCTATTAGTTAATTTCCGGGAAGCCGCGTTTATTCAATTATGGACCTTTTCCCTTGCTCCTCTCCTTTCATTCCTTTATCACTGTAGGCATGTTATTATCATTTAATATTCATGAGTATTTCAATTGATTTAGATTTGCTCCTTTATTTTCCTAATCACTGTCATTGACTCATTTAATGTTTATTCTGCTGCAGCTCAAGCAAAACATCGAGGAGACTGTAGGTATTGGAAAGGGAGTTACTAAACTCTATGCAACCATTGATCTGGAGAAGGCAAGAGTAGGAAGGACTAGAATTTTAGAAAATGAACATACTAATCCCAAATGGGATGAGTCTTTTCACATTTATTGTGCCCATGTGGCTTCAAATATTATATTCACTGTGAAAGATGATAATCCTATTGGGGCAACATTAATTGGAAGAGCATATGTGCCAGTTTCTGAGGTCTTGGATGGTGATGAAATAGATAAGTGGGTTGAAATCTTGGACACACAGAAAAACCCAATAGAAGGGGGTTCAAAGATCCATGTGAGGCTGCAATATTTTGATGTATCAAAAGACCGCAACTGGGCTCGAGGAATTAGAAGTCCAAAATACCCTGGAGTTCCCTATACTTTCTTCTCACAGAGGCAAGGATGTAAGGTATTTCTGTACCAAGATGCTCATGTACCTGATAACTTTGTACCTAAAATACCTCTTGCTGGAGGCAAGAATTATGAGGCTCATAGGTGTTGGGAGGATATATTTGATGCGATCACTAATGCAAAACACTTTATATACATTACTGGTTGGTCTGTTTATACTGAAATTTCCTTGGTAAGGGATTCTAGGCGGCCAAAGCCTGGGGGAGACCAAACACTTGGTGAGCTTCTCAAGCAAAAGGCAAGTGAAGGTGTTAGGGTATTGATGCTTGTTTGGGATGATAGAACATCAGTTGGTTTGTTGAAAAAAGATGGATTGATGGCTACTCATGATGAAGAAACCGAACAGTTTTTCAGGGAAACTGATGTGCACTGTGTTTTATGCCCTCGCAATCCTGATGATGGCGGGAGCATTGTTCAAGATTTACAGATTTCTACCATGTTTACTCATCACCAGAAGATTGTGGTGGTTGACAGTGCTTTGCCTGGTGGAGGAGGGTCAGAGAAGCGAAGAGTTGTGAGTTTTGTTGGGGGTATTGACCTCTGTGATGGAAGATATGACACTGCCTTCCACTCACTTTTCAGAACCCTGGACACAGCACACCATGATGATTTTCATCAGCCTAACTTTACTGGTGCTGCAATCACAAAAGGTGGTCCCAGGGAACCATGGCATGACATTCACTCCCGGCTTGAAGGACCCATAGCTTGGGATGTTTTGTTCAACTTTGAGCAGAGATGGAAAAAGCAAGGTGGGAAGGATATACTTGCTCCACTGAGAGAGCTTGAAGATGTCATTATTCCCCCATCCCCAGTAACGTTTCCTGAAGATCATGAGACCTGGAATGTTCAGTTGTTTAGATCGATTGATGGTGGGGCTGCTTTTGGGTTCCCAGACACTCCTGAAGATGCTGCCAAAGCTGGGCTTGTTAGTGGGAAGGATAACATCATTGATCGTAGCATTCAAGATGCTTATATTCATGCGATTCGACGTGCTAAGAATTTCATCTATATTGAAAATCAATATTTCCTTGGAAGCTCTTTTTCCTGGAGCTCTGATGATATTAAGCGTGAAGACATTGGTGCATTGCATCTAATCCCAAAGGAACTTTCCCTTAAGATTGTTAGTAAGATTGAAGCTGGGGAAAGGTTTGCCGTGTATGTTGTAGTCCCTATGTGGCCAGAGGGTATCCCAGAAAGTGCATCAGTTCAGGCAATATTGGACTGGCAAAAGAGAACAATGGAGATGATGTACAAGGACATTGTTCAGGCACTCAGAGCTAAGGGAAGTGACGAAGATCCCCGAAACTATTTGACATTCTTCTGCCTTGGAAACCGAGAGGTGAAAAAATCAGGAGAATATGAGCCTACTGAAAAACCAGATCCTGATACAGATTATCAGAGAGCTCAAGAAGCCCGGCGTTTCATGATTTATGTTCATACCAAGATGATGATTGGTAAGTATGCTATATTTTTTTTGAATAAGATCTTACAAATGATGTACATTTTCAAGCCATGATATTGTATACTTTTTACCTTTACTAACACAACTATACATTTTCCTCTTTGCAGTTGACGATGAATACATAATCATTGGATCTGCCAACATCAACCAGAGATCAATGGATGGGGCTAGGGACTCTGAGATTGCCATGGGTGGTTATCAGCCATATCATTTGGCTACCACACAGCCAGCACGTGGCCAAGTCTACGGTTTCCGCATGTCATTGTGGTATGAGCACCTTGGCATGCTTCATGACTCCTTCCAGAAGCCACAAAGTGAAGAATGCATCAATAAGGTGAACCAGATTGCAGACAAATATTGGGATTTGTATTCTAGTGAGTCACTTGAGCGTGACCTTCCCGGTCACCTTCTACGCTACCCTATTGGTGTTGCCAGTGAAGGAGATGTCACTGAGCTGCCAGGATTTGAATTCTTCCCAGACACCAAGGCTCGCATTCTTGGTGCCAAAGCTGACTACCTCCCTCCTATCCTCACTACCTAGTTTGGTCTTGTACTTTGTTACAATTTTCTGATTGCTTACATATCCTAATGTTGTGTTTTCATCACTTCTTAGTAATAATCTTATTAGTCTCTGATGTCTTGTGGACATGTTTTTCTCTATTTTTCTGAAGATGTCAATGACAGATGTATGTTAGTTATCTGGTGGTGTTGGTTAGCATGGTTTTGACTGCTATCTAACAATGTTTCCTTTCTCCCACAGTGGTATTGTTGTTTTTGTACCTGCTTTCTGGTTTAGCTATTGCCTAACAGGAATATCATATCCACATTCTTTTTTTTTAACATTTGGTTAATGAAAGCAAGTCATGCAAATAATGCTATCAAAACGGGTCATCCAGCTTGACCTGGACAAGTTCATCATAAGTTGATCACTTCGTAAGTCAATCCAATCCGATTTATTTATTAACGAGCTAGAAATATAAATTTGAATAGGTTCGACCCACCACGAGTTAGTGGGTTAAACAGTTGGTTCATTAGTTTGTTTAATTATAATTTTTTTAAATAAAAAAAATTACAAACTTTTTGTAATTCAAATATAAATAAATTTTACTCCAAAATGATGTTAAACTTAAGACAATTCAAAATAAATAAAAAAATAAGATACAATTAACGTATAATTAGTCAAATGATATTTTTTAAGATTTCATAAAATAATAAATTCATAAAACAAAATTAGGCAGGTTAGTGAGTTAATTTAGCTTATCACGGATTTAATCCGAATGAATTGAATTAAAAATTGATTCGTATAAAAAAAAATATTTTTTTCAAACTTAAACTTAATTCAAATCTATGATGGATTATATTAGCTCGCGAGTTTTGATTTTGATAGCTCTAATTTCAAATATGCAAATTAAAAACATTTTGAAGCCTTAGATTCGCAATGAATATGTTATTTAGGTGGTAGAGTTGGCACATATTTCTCAAACTGTGCAAACAAGACAGCAAATGTTTGGGGTAGGTCTGCCAAAGTAGGTCCAAAACTGTGTGGTTCTCTGAGATTCCACTCTTAGCAGCCATGAGAATCTGCACTCTTTGCAAGCTTTGAATAAAATATGATTATTTTTACACTTTGCTAAATAAAATAAGAAAAATGATAATTTTACATATAAATTTTTTATATTTATTTGATATTATTTTTTTTTACACTTTTTTCTTAAAAAATATAAAAGTTTACTTTTTTATATTATAATTATTTTATTTTTATACTGTGTGTAAAAGTGTGTCACCCATCATTATTTATAAAATAATGTTTCAAAGACTAGTATCATTGACATTGGAATTTTTAATTTTACTCAGTCTTCCTTTCAATCTTTCAAAGTCTTATACTTATTAATAACAACTTTAAATTAGTTGTTGACCACGCTATTTGAAAAAATAGAAAAAAAAAATACTGTAAGAAAATGGTTGACATTAAAATGTATTAAATCATAGTATGTATTTATTCAAGATATTTATAAATTGTGTTTTTTATTATTTTCACGTTAATAAATTAATATAATTGTGAGACACATCTTTTGTAGTTGTGTTGGTCAACTTTGTAGGGCTGTCGAAGCGTTTCATTCAATTCAAGAAAGTCCAACTAATAGTTAGGATTCATTGTTCTGAATTACTTCTTCAATAATTGTATGTCAAACCATTATTGCATTTGCTTATTAATAATAACAATATTTCTGCTTCAAATTATGTAAGTGAAAAACTTATAATAAAAAAAATTAAATTTAGTGAAAAAAATCAATCATTTTTTTATAATCATCTATATTGTGATTACTCAAAATATTAATACAAGTTTTTAATTTTAGAAAACTGAATACTATTTTTGAAAATGCGATATGACTTAGCCCTATAATTATAATCATAATATCATTACCAAAAACTCCAATTAATTAGAGCAAACAATAGTAGAATTCAAATCTAATTATAATATCATTACTATCTTTAATTTTTGTGCTCTCTACATGTAATTATGCATTATTCATTATTCACTATTCCCTTTATTAACTTCCAAAACTATTGAAACTATAAAATATATTTGCTATTGAAACTATAAAATATATTTGCTAAAATTGGTGTAAATTTTGATTTATGATAAATAAAAAGTTAATCAAGTTTATATTTAACATTTCTCTATGTTTGACTTTGGAATCTAGAAGCATAAGATAAATACATGATAATGAAAACAACCATGTTTTCTCAAATTAATACCATCTAAATTTTTAGTCATAACAGGGTTTTAAATATTGATTAAAAAATTCAAAAATAAGATAAAATTATGATAATTATCATCTTCAAATAAGTAATTATCATATATTAAATATAAAAGATATAATTACTTTCTACCTCAGATATATATATTAAAAAGTGAAACTAAATATTAATTTAATCAGTAATAGATAATACAATAGGTTTATTTTTAAGAAATCACAAATCCATTAAATATAATTAAGTTTAATAAATAAATGTCAATAAAATAAATTTTAAATAATTCTAATATCATTTAAAAACGATTTTTAAGTTTAATTCAGAAAAATCTCTACTAATATATAATTAAAGAATGTAAAATCATTAAAAATTATTTATAAATGTGCATAAAATTAATATATGTTACATTTTATCAACAAATCTATTAATATAATAGAAACATTGAAGAAGAAAAAAATGAAAGAACTTGCAGTGAAAAATGTCTCCCCTGTTTCATGAAATACAATTTCTACACGAAGCAGCAGACGATGATCTCATCAGTGACAGCACGCCATTCTCTGCACTCTGTCCCTCAAAATCCCATTATACAGAGCAACTCGGTTCGCTGGAATTTCAGGGTTTTCCAGATTTTCTCTTTTCCACTCGCTTCTCGATACTCTGTTTTGCATCTCCTGTTCTTCTCTGTTTTCTTCCTCACCATCTCTTTCCACTTCCTTCACCATCACATTTTTAGCGAATTTCACCTTCTTCTTGTTTTTCTTCCTTTCTCTTTTCTTCTCCTCTGCCAAAACAAAATAAAAAACAAAGTAAGCACCACAGATACAGAATCCGTACACGCATTTTTTGTTTTGAGCATTTAAGATAATCGATCATCCAAAATTTGAAATCAGAGTAGTGTTTGAAAGAAAGAAATAAGATTTGATTTACCTGAGTACATGCAAGAGCGAAGAATCTGTTTGTTGGAATCTGAGGGAATATGAAAGTCGGGAGAAGTTTTGTGCTTGGAAAATGCAAGGTAGAGGAGAGTGGTGGAGAAGAGCATGGCTGAGGTGAAGACGAGACCTTGAGAGATGGAAGCCATGTTTAGGGAACAGAGGAAAAGGTTGTCTTTCGAAGAGAACGAGGAGCAGAGGACTTGTGTTGACCATAAAAGGAAGAGACTTATAAATAATGAACAGAAAGAGATGGTGTCCCTATTCACGAAGCTTCATGGCTGGTGCTTTGTAACAAAATAAACAAAAAGGAAAAACAAAAATCCGATTTTTTTTTTATGAAATTAAACAAATTTGAAAAATAAATTACTATGTATGCAAAAAAATTGTTGAAATTACGAAAATAGATAAGTTATGGAAATTCATATTTTAAAGGAAAAAGTCGTGTTTTCTTATGATAATAAATTATAAATTATTTTAATTAATAAAGAATTTTAAGAAAAAATAAAAAAATTGTGTAAGAATGCACGACTTCAATATTTTTTTTATAATTTATAATGAAAAAAATGTAATAATAGATTATCGATGTCTTGAAATTGTTTTTGAATACACAACTTCAATACTATATAAAGTGAAGTCGTACATAAATACGATATCTACATTTAAAGTCGTTTAAATTCCACGACTTACTCATTTTCATAATTTGAAAAATTTATTCTTTAAATTCGTTTAATTTCATACAAAATTCTAAAATAATAATTACCACAAAAACAATTAAATTGGAAAATTTAATATGTTTTTTTAATACATGAATTTTAAGGAAAATTTAATATTTTTTCAAACTAAATCTTACAAAATTTAATTGTAATGTGAAATTTATAGTTAATTATATACTTACTTTAAATTTGTAATGTTTTATTGATAGTTAATATAAAAACTTTTAACACATTTTCTTACACTAAAACATATATATTTTGTATGTAAGCTTAAATGTTAATGAATAATTTAATAATGAAAAATAATAATAAATTTAATAAATAATATTTTTTATTATGATAATTTCAAACTAAAGACGTAAATTTTTAAGTTTAATTTAATTTTATAAAATTAATTTATAAAATAAAATTTATATTATGAGTTAACTTTATCATTTTAAATTAATTTTATTATTTAGGCGACAAGATTTCCAACATTATTTTATTCTAGTAGTATGTACATATAAAGTTATTAAGTTAAAGTTTTGTAGTTAGTCGAATATAAATATGCTGTTAACTTTGTTCAAATAATCAAGATTGAAAAGATACGTGAAATCTAATACATGTGGATACTATTAATTTTGAATCCTGATAAATTTTGTATATATTAGCTGTAATATTATTATTATTTTTATTTCTACTTAGGAAGATATAAACAACGAAAATAAAAAACCATGACTATGTCACTCCAAATGATATCAAGATTAAGCAACATGTAATTAATTAAAAAAAATATAAAGGTTATGAATACTTAATAGAACTTTTTTTCTTATAAAACTTGAATTGTAAATAAGAAAATTTAAATTTAATAAGTCTCTCGATTATATTTTTGAACCTTTTTATTTATAATTAAATATCTCTATCTTTTATTAAAAATTAAACATATCTTGTTAATCGATTAATTTAATAACTAAAAAAAAAAACTCAACGAACCTGATTACATTTATGATCTGTATATCATTAGTATTTTCCTTAATAGTAAATATAATAAATAAATTAGCATTAACTTATGTGTATATAATAATTATATATATCAATAAATACTTAGATATAAAATGTTAATAGTATTTATTTTTTATACTGGTGACGTTAACTATACATTTGTAGTTTTTGACAAATTGTATTTATGCAAATGTTTTTTTAATGTTTTTAAACATTTTGTTTTCACCTGCGTTACCAATTATGCTAAAATATTTTTACTTTCTTAATATATGTTTATTGGCATTTTTTTTTCAGAATTTATTTTTAACGTTTTTTATTTACTTTAATAACCATGTGAAATTCCTTTTTACCATTTTAACTGTGTTGTTCTTTCTTAATACTATTTATTTTTACATTAATTTTAAAAAGTATATAAATTCTTTTATGCTTTTGACTATGTTGATCATCATTTTGTCATTACTTTTTCTTCAAAACTTATATCACAATAACATTAAGTGAACTATAAAAAAGTAACACAAATATCGTTCGTTATAACATAGACTTAAAATTAAAGATGTTAAAAAACAAATTATTGAAAATATTTCTAAAACTATCATTCAACATACTAAGAAAGTAAAAATATTTTTGCATAAGTGGATGATATAAAGATGTTAGTTTTTTTAAAAAAAAAAAAACACGTGTAATAACACAATTTAAACTAATAATTATTTTGTTTATATTTATATCTTCCTTTACATTTGGTTGTTTCATGTTGTAGTCAATTAGAAAACATGACATAAATATGTATAAGTTAAAAAGGAGGTAAAATATATGTGATTATTTTCCTAAATCATACAATTATTTATGCATATACGTACATAACTAAAAAAAATCAAATTATCATAGAATGAATGAGAACAATTAAAGTTATTCTGTTTTTTCTGTATTTTAAATTTTATAAAATAACAGTAATTATTCGTTTTAGTCAATATTTATTTAATCTAAAATATATATTTTGATATATTTATACTAGTTTACAAATTTTGTGTTGTTGGAACTTGCGATTAGTCAATGGTCAAAGATAATAGCTTTTTCTAGATGGAGTTGTAACTTCAATTGTTGGGTGACAACTACGACTCCATGGTTCATATATATATATATATATATCTTAGTAGTATATATGGTATAGTGTAATAGTATAATGCATTATAGTTTTGAAGTTATAGTTGAACTACTTTGTTTTATTTATTTTTTCCTAAGCTGTACTGATACATATCTTTTATACAGCTGACATATATTTATTATTCAATACCATTTAACAAAAAATATATATAACACGAATTATTCATTTTGCACGTTAAAGGTTTAAAAATACTTATCATGTAACAAATATAAAATTATATCTTGTTTCTTTTTCTCTTCATATATTAATATTAAAGGTATTTGTAATAAATATTTCAGACACTAACTGTACTATATGATAATCTCGGATTAATTTATGATTCGATACTAACTATAATATATGATAATCGGGTTAATTCATGATTCAATCATCTATCAAGATCATTTAATAAATTGAGCAGTCAAATATAACACGAGAGATCAATCTTAAATAAGTTTTGTGATTAATAATGATTAATTTAAATTAAAATACAATTATTATTAGTTGAAATGATAAATTAATTATATTTAATACAATTAAAATTATTAATTTTTTATTGATTTTAGTATCGAAATATCTTCCGTAAGTAATCTTTTAATATAACTAAATGAAATAAAAAAACGATAAACTATAAAAGAGATTGGACGAACAAAACTAAAAAAATTATTAACCTCGATCCTACAAATTAAAACACCAACTAAAGAATATTCATTAGCTTTACTTATTTCCAACAAATATTAAACAATGTAATATTTTTCACAATTTTATATTTTACTATAATGTTCCAATTCTGCTTAATGTCTATAGTAAAATTAAGAGCGGTAATTATTTTACTTAATTTTTGTAAATTAAAATTCACTTACAATCCACCAAGAACTTACGGTAAACATGAAAAAAAAACTATTATTTTGTGTTTGATAATTAATTACTACAAATAATTAACAATTATTTATTATAATCAGTGACGTTTTCATAGTTTTTAAACATTGCATCCAATTCTATTAGTATTGATTCCAAACCTTTTACACGTGTTACATGAACAAATATAACATGTTATCGTATACGGTGATGTAAGTACTCGTATTTTGCAACGTGTACACAGAACACACACGATACGTAACTATTATACTCATGGAATTAGAACGTGAACATAAAAAGTTGTTGTACGAATAACTGTAATAGTATTTTATACGAAACAGTTAACCAGAAAACTATATCATAATAGTCAAATAAAGACTAAGACTAATTTGTTTTGTAGGAAACACTTTCACATTAGTCAAACATAAAAATAACAATGCTTTAAAAAATATTAATAATGTAAATATTTTTACAAAATAAAATTAACATTAAGTAAACATTTAGTTGTCTACGGAGAAAAAATATGGAGACTTGAACTGAAATAAACATTTGGTTGTTGTCATTTTAATAAATGTTTAGTATTTTAACTTATGTGAAACTTATTTATATTATATCTAATTAGGAAAATTTTCTCAATTGAATATTTGATGAAGTAATAAAAAAATTAAATAAATCGAATTGAATGAATTCTTTAATATCCGAGATAATAAAACCACCTCTTAAAAATCAAACTCAACTAAAACTCGTCACTTAACTTAAACTTGACTAAGACTATTAAATAATATTAATAAAATCTTTCTCTTAGAAATTTTCATGGCTAGAAAAAAAATAATGTTTTTGAAACAATCTTAATAAAGTTAATTATTTTTTTTCAAAATGTTATTGTTTTAGTGATGTATGAAACGAATTAAATTAGTCGGATTTTGGTTATTAAAAAACAGATCGAATAATTAATTTTTTAATAATGGATTGATTTTTATAATTCAATCTATTAAGTTTTGATTAGGTTGTTAAACGAGTTTTCAGACAAAGATTAATCAGACTACTTATCGGATTTACCAAACTATCATATAGACTGTTAAATTAATTAATACAATATTGAGTTATTTGTTGTTGAATTACGTTTAAATAATTTATCATTTTTAAATATAATATTCTTTTTATCAACTACTATTATTATTATTTTAAAACGAGATAATGGTTGTTTTTAGACGTGGTGAAAATTAAATATAATTTTTCTCATGAAATAATGAAATTTCATATATCATAAAAACTCAGGAAAAATATATTTTGACAATATTTTTCTAACAACATTTTAATACTATCTATAATGTTATTTTTTATTAATCTAAAATTATTTCCCTATCAATGATAATAATAATTATAAATACTATAAAAGACCATTCACATATTAATACGTAAATTGATGTTAAAATATTATTATTATTTTTTTCAAATATCATTATCCAAAAACCAAATTTTTTTAATTGCCTGCATAATGTATGTGTGCAGAGTACGGATACCTAACATTTCACCTAATCAGTTGAATCGGGATGTAGTCCAATTAATCAGTATTTTAAATCGTTAATATTATAATTAAGAGAGTTAGATAAGACTTGTAAGAACAAGTTTGATAAAATTTACTATTTTTAAAACCCTGTTGTTAACTTCATCAATATACACTTTGACCAAAGGAAAACTAACAAACAAGGAATTAGAAAAAAAAGACAAGTAGATAAGACATCAAATTGTTCTGTTTTATATTTAAAACGATGAAAAAAAATCATAAATTTAAAGATAAGACAGATAATTAAAAATAAATAAAAATATTTTGACAATGTTTGTTTCACAATATTTTAACATTCGTGTCATTATGTAATTATTCTATGTTAGAATTTATTATTATTATTATGGAATAATTTTATACTAATCATATAATAACACGAAATGATGTTAAAATGTTGTCAATGGTTTATAAAAAGATTTTTATATCCATAAAATATAACTCAACTAATTATTAATATTATTATTATTTATTTATAAGCTTTGTATTTTAATAATATAACATTTAAGAGCATTTACTCTTAATTACTTTCTAAATAATTACATTTTTTATTCAATCTCATGAAAGTATGCTTATTAATTTTGTATTGAAAATTATATTAAAATTGATCAGTCATAAAAATATAAAATAATAATTTAAAAGAAATAGAAGAGAAAAACATAAATGTTTTCTCTTATATTTCTAATATGGCAATACAATATACTTATACTCAAGTTTAAGTATTAGTGGTAATAAAACACTCAACTATTGACATTTAATAGAATTGTTAGTTGAAAATGTAAAATCAATTATTTAATGTCAAGAAGATATCATTTTATAACTTTATTTGGTGTCATATTTTAATGGAATACTTTTTCTTTATTTGGTGTCAAGAAAATAACTGATTTATTATTTTATGAAACAGATAATTAAATTACTATTTTTTATTTTAAAATAAATAAATATTTTTTTAAAATTAACAATTTTATATATATATATATATATATATATATATATATATATATATATAAATGATAACAACTAGTGAAAAAATATTACTATTATTACTTTATTTTTTGGAAATAAAGAATGATACAACTATTATTATTATTATAATTACGAAGATAAAAATAAATAAATAATTTTTTATTATAATTTTTTTTTTAATTTTAAAAATAATTAAATTTAAAAGAATGTTCAAATTGAAAAAATAACAGTTAAATTTAAAAAAAAAATCACTTAAAACCATACTTAAGAATAAAATTGTAAAAAAAAATTCTACACTAAAATGATTTTTTTTTCCTTTTTAGATAATAATATATAATATAATAATTAAAATGCCTTGGTTAAGAAATTAAACTATTAACCATTTATATATAATTACTGTTCTTTTAAGTAACTGTTTCACTACAATGTTTAAATAATGGCAGATGTAAAAATTATAGTATCTTAATTTTTAAAATTATTTTTTATGTTTCTGACAGTTAGGTAAATTGCAGTTAAAATTATAAATTTTTTAAATAATTATAAATAAAAGTTAAATTATTACATTTTTGTTGCTTAAGATATTCCACTCTTGCCTTATCAGTTTCTTTTGTTGATTTCGATTGAGAGAGAAGAAAAGAGAAGAAGCTGAGGAAGAAGAAGAATCCAAAAAGCAATCCCATCTGAGTGTTTACACATCAGAAGGGAGGGCTTTCAAACTCAAAGGTTTTTATTCTCATCTTCTTTTATGCATTTTCTTTATCTTTTTTTTTTTTTAATTTTTTTTTATTTAATCTCTGTTTTCTGATTGAATTGTTAGGATTTCTCTGGAATCGATTTCATCTTCTTTAGTTTTCTTCGAATTTCTTGGGACAGATCTAATCTAATCAGGCTTCTGGGGTGTTTCAGACATTGCATGCATATGGGGTATGTTTTTCGAATCCAACCGTAGCTGAAATAAAGCTGTCTCCTTTTTCCCCTTTCCCCTGCAATTAACTTTATATTGTGTGGGTATTAATTTCCCCCTATATTGATTGGAAATCATGTGCTAGGGTGATGACGCTGAAAGTTATTCCTTTACGTCTCTTGATTACATAGTTGTCTAGAAAAATGATGCAAAGGTTTTAAGATCGGTCAGATTTTAATGCCAACATATATTTTTTGGTAACAGAGGATTTATATGTATAGTGGTTGAATTTTTCAATAAATTACCTTTTAGGTTTTTTAATTTTATGAACTAAAGCCGCCCGTCTGGAGAGTGTTGCATTTTTGTGACTACTCAAACAAGATTGGTTCTTGCATTTTTAACATAAATAATGCATATTTGTTGCCATTAAATTGAAGTGGCTGAATTATGATGGATATCATAGCCAATAGTATGATTATAAAGTGGTGCATAACCGAAATTAATGATATTGTAACAGAGCAGTGGTTGTGTTGGATGCTATAAAAGGCCTACCCTGAGCGCCACAGTGGATGTGCCATCAAAAGGAGTAGCAACAAAAGGTAACTCAGTAAGGAAACCTAGTTCATCAGAGGATTTCTGGACCACCAGCACGCATGATATGGACAACAGTGCTGTTCAGTCACAGGGGAGCATCTCTTCAGCCAGTCTTACAAACCAAGCTGTGGTTCCTCATGCTAGTTCTTCCAAAAACAGCAGCAACCCCACTGAATTTGTAAATCATGGTATTGTATTTTTCATTGCTTTTTATTTGTGCAGATATTTTTTCCAAACAAGAATTCATGGTTTGACATGAACTATTTTTCTTTTTTGTAATTTAATTGAAACGAGAAAAAGAAAGGGTGTGGCCTTTCACAGTGCAAGCTGAAATCATCCACTGCCTACTACTTGTGGGTTGAACAATGTCAAACTCTATTAAAACAAGTCTAAAGCTAAGCCATGGTGTGTGTTTGTAAGTAGTGGTGATATGTAATGCTAACATTAAACTGATGTCTATGTAATGCAGTTACTTCTTTATTTCCCTTTTAGGACACAGCAATTTTTGGTGTACCATGACAATATATATCTGATGCATGTTGTTGCTCAGTTAAGAAATGCAGTTTGACTAGCGCTCACCTCACTTTTCTTTTAGGTCACACACATTTATGAACCACTGTTAGTTTACCTCGTTTCTTATTGATATGCCTTTTACCCGCCGAACCTTCCAATCTATAGTAGATTAGTGAGATTTTATTAGATATGTTAGTGGTGCAATCATATTTTAGTTTGCAGGTGAATTTATGGCAATATTTTTGGTTGCAGGTCTAATTCTTTGGAATCAGACTCGGCAACGCTGGGTTGGAAATAAAAAATCTGAAAACCGAATACAACAATTACGAGAACCTAAATTGAGGTAACTTACATTTTTGGATTAATATATTGGCAGCTTTTTATATTTTCTGCAAATTTGTTTGTGTTTGGACTCTTGAAAATCCATTTATCTACAAGTTATCTTCATCATTTCCTTTTTCTTGTCTGTGTTTCATATACCAGTCTCCTTGTGTTGTGGTTATACTGTTAAACATATGCTCTGGATGATCATATTGGAAACAGTCTGCTAAGCCACCCTGCGACCAATGAGGAAAAATTAATTTACTCTCTATTAAAGCTCATAGTTAAATAATTGGAAAGCCTGTCGTAGCCTTGATGAAGAAATTTGTGAATGACTCGTTTAAGTTGAATCCATGGTGCATAGCTGTTATGTCCTTGCTGCTACATAACAAGTACATTATAAGGAGCTTAGCTTATATTTCAATTGGAAAACAGGTTCTTTGACACCATTTGGCTACCAGTTGACAACCTTTAAAGAAAAAGAGAGAGGGAAGTGTAGTGAGGGATAGTGTCAAATAAGTGTAACAAAAAATATGGTGTCAAAGCACCATTGTCCTTTCAATTGTTGTCTTGATGAGTTCTGCTTGCTAATTTCTTTCATATTGGTATGGTGTATAGCATAACTTTCCAAGTTGGGTGATAAGATTTGCATATACTGCTTCGAATGAACTTCTTTCTCTCAGTATGAATTTCTTTCTCTTTTTCTCCTATCTTGTCAGAACTTATTGTCTGTGCCTTGCCAAAATTTCTTGGCTTTGCAGTTGGAATGCAACATATGAAAGTTTACTTGGGAGCAACAAGCCTTTCCGTCAGCCTATCCCTCTTGCAGTAAGCATCTACTTTCAAAGAACCATGATAAAATATTTTAAGTAAAAAATGATTATGTAATGATCTTGTCATATGAATACTGATAGGAAATGGTAGATTTTCTTGTGGACATCTGGGAGCAGGATGGCCTATACGACTGAGCTGTTGAAGCTTTAGGAAGTGTCGCTGAAAATAATCATAGTTCTTGCTTATAGGAAGGACTAATTGGCATACACTTCAGTTTGTATATCAGTTTTCAAATGCCTATGAATATGATGAGGAAAATTTCTCTCTTGGGAACATGATATAACTGTATTATACTTGATTTAATTGATTGCCTTGGCTGCCTCCACTAACTCATCAGCCTAGTTTTGGAAAACTCTTGGCTGACACCATGCTGCATGAGTTGGTTGCTACTTTCATTTGCACTGCCTCTAAATTTTGTGTAATGGTCAATTTATAAATATGCAGTTTCTGATTTGGTTTCATACCAGTTTATCTTGTTGGAATTTGTACCTATATCTTAAAAAGACTTAAAAAAAGGTTTTAGGTACAACAGATGACCAAATTTTGTTTAGAGTATATAATATAGTTTTCTAAACAAATGGATATCTAATAAATTAAAAGATTTGGATTTAAGTTTACGAGAAAACATATTTATTTGTATTTTTTAATTACTTTTTAACTGATATTTGAAAAATGTGTGTTGTGTGTGTGTGTATAAATATATACACTATGTTAGTATAAGTAATAGGCGTTTAATGTGTATCTTCATCAGTATTTATCTAACATATAATGGGTTGGTAGATCTGACTACGATAACAAATGTTTTATTAATGTAATAGAAAAAAACTTGGATTAAAATGTGTAATTAATAAAATTATTACATTCATAGCAAAATTCTAAGAATGGTCAATGATTTGATTTATGATTGCATAATTTGGTCAAACTTTGATTGTTCACTGGTACCCAGCTTCAAATAAAAAATGATCATAGATGGCTATCATTGTCCATTTTGTCATGGTTCATCAATTTCAATGTTGCATATTCTAAGATTTTGTCCTTTTAACTTTTCAGTAATTATATGTCATCTGATAAATTCTCCTCCTATTTTTGAAATTAGTCTTTTACTTTATAAGCAAAAGATTTAATAAAAAGGAAAATAAATATATACTAATTATTAAAAGTATAAAACATTGTAATGACAGGATAGATATATTTTGGCACCAAGTATATATTATTAATGAAATCTTTCTCTGGCCATGATTTCAAGTTTCACTTCTCTTTTTTTAACAATGCATATTCTAAATATAGTCAAAGAGTCTAATTGATATATTTAGGAAATTGCTTATCTTTTAATTGTGTTAAATCTCATTGGAAAGTGATTGACATTTCAATTCAATGGTATTAAATTCAAGCAATAAGCTTTTTCCTTTGTAGTTTTTTTATTATTTATTTTTCACTTAAATTATCGTGAGAAAAATTGTACATAACACTTTCAAAAATAGTGATACAACTTTCAAATGTCTTAGTTTTTTCAACTACTTTTTTTGTAACACATCATTTCAGTAAGAATTGAAACCTTTCATAGTAAATATGAAAAGAAAAAAAGAGTTTAAAGGGAAAAAATTGTTAGAAAGATAATAATTGTTTAATAATAAAATGTGTGATTAAGTGTAAATTGCATTCTGAATTTGGGCCAGAGCCATCAGAGTTATTTCTGGACTCTACCTTTATTCTTCAGGCCCAGAAGGGAATGAAAAAAAAAAAATCAAGAACACAGGTACATGTGTATTATATTTTTTTCTCTGGAACACTCTTGTGAATCTATCCATGTAAGGTCTGAGAAAAAACCAGAACTCTCCATTAATATCACTGTTCTAAACATCCTTAACATGCTAGAATTTCATGGACACTTCTCTATGCATCTTGTGTTAGATATATATTTAAGTTGTCTCAGTTCCACCAACTATCAGCAAGAACATACAAAACAGACAAAGAGAAACAAGCAGCAGTGTTGAACATCAAGTCATCATATGGCTTTGGCACGTTTGGCTTTGAAAGATTTGCGAGGAAGGTTGTTTGCTTCATCTTCCTTCAGCAGCCATAGTTCTGGTGGCTTGCACAAGCAGAGATGGAACAATGAATTGCTCAAAAGGTTTGCCACTGCAGCAGGTGATAAAGGAAAATCTGAAGCCACTGAAGTTGCTGTCACTGAAGGGAAAAAGTCTAACAGGTTGTTCCCCAGAAGGAGGAACAGAAGATGGATTTGGAGAAACCATGATCGTGAATTCCCTCCAGCTCTCTATGGTACTCTCTCTTTTTCTACTTTTCTATTATTGTAACTCAAAAGTTTACATTGAAGGATAGATTAAGATGCAGGTTATGGTATTGAATGTAAGGTTTTTTTGTGATGAAGCTCACACTTACACTTTGTGTTTGGCTGTTAGAGTTCTTTCCTTCAGGGCTTGGGAATGCACTGATGCAGGCAAGTGAGAACATCAACAGGGTTTTTGAGAACATGAATCTGACACCTTGGTCTCTGAGTGGTCGTGTGAAAGAGAGAGACGATCATTACAAACTGAGGTATGAGATGCCAGGAATGACAAAAGAGGAGGTGAAGATCACCATTGATGATGGGGTGTTGACAATAAAGGGAGAGCACAAGGAAGAGAAAGAAGAAGGAGAAGATGATGAGTATTGGTCATCAAGTAGCTATGGATACTATAACACAAGCCTGGTTTTGCCTGATGATGCTAAGGCTGATGACATTAAAGCAGAGTTGAAGGATGGTGTCTTAATTGTCACCATTCCTAGGACTGAGAAACCCAAAAAGGATGTGAAACAAGTCACAGTAGAATGATGTTAAGGTTTTCCTAATAGAGGTGTGACAATAAAGCGATGTACTTTGTGACATGTGTTTGGTTCTTTTGGAGTTAAAATGTAAAATAATCAAATAAAACCTATGACCTGTGAAAGTTTTATTTTTGTTTCTTTTTATTTTTCTTATCTGATGTTTTTATTTTTCCTTTCTTTGTAGTTTCTTTCCAAAAACAACCAAACCAAAGTATACAACAGCATTGTGTAAGGAACAGATAAATGGAGAAACATTGTAGATTGTAGAAATGGGGCCTTTGTAGACTGGGCTTAAACTGATTCTAATCATACTTGGGCTCTATTGGCAATAAAAGAAAGACCTGGTAAAGTAAAATAGGTTTTAAATATCTTTGTCGAAACTGTTTATTGTCATTCATTCAATTCAAAGAGTTTTTACTGCAACTCTTATAAAGTTCAAAGAATGCTTCAGAATGAGAAGTTGTTTTCTTCACAAGATAATATAAATTGTTTGACATTGTTTTTCTGACAGCACAAAAGATGTAACCGATGATGCCCTGGCTGATAGTAATTGGTGTTTACTTCTCAGTTTTTCTATTATTATTATATATGAAATGTGTTAAATATTAATATACTATATATGTTACCTATATTTCTTAAAATTCTATATAGTATTTGATGTCTAATAAGATTTTGCAGATGTGTTTATGTTCTGGGACCACATCTGATTTGTTTTTTCTGGTCAAATTATGCTGAAAGTCTTTTTTCATCTACCAAAAGTAAATAATCCTTTTTTCACAAACTTTCTGAAGAATGCAGCAGCCCAATTAGAGTACAGCCTCGAAATCTGGGATATGTTCTATTGGGTCAGTGATCCACTCTCTCCAGTGTCTCTTAAATAATGCCCTAGAATACCAGGACAAAGATGAATGATACAATAAAAAAAGAAAAACTTATCCTATGAACCAAGAAGAAAAAGGTGCATTAGGTGAAGTGGTGTAGAATGAAAAGACTGAACAGTGAAAAGAGAGGAGAAAGAAGAAATGTGATGTGTACCTTATATGATGAGGTCACTGTGTTCATCCCTCAACAGTTACTTGCAGTCCAGTGCAAGCATGAGACTGTATGCAACAACTGTTTATGACTTTTTCTTCTGTATCAGTACACAATTACCTTTGTGGGTCCAGAAAATGTGAACAGTCAGATCTGATAACAAGTGATAGAGGTCTTCACTCCTAGCCGTAGGATTCATCCACCTTGTGATTGGAGATCTTGTGTGTGCTGTGTACTTGCTCCCATCTTTTGGGAGATTGTGCATGAGACTGTGAATTCAAAATAATTTAATATCTGAAATCCTTCATAAATCTCATTTACTTCAATAAAAAAACAAACACATCACTATTCATATGTTTGGAAGACTTCAAGCCTATTCTATGACCAACATGACAGAAATATCACTTTAGATCTTGGTGGGGGCTTTCTATTTTTCCTTATAAAGGTCAATTCAAACTGTAATAAAGTCTTTAATTTTGGAACATTGTTGTGTGTGGATGAAGAATTTATCTATGATATTAGCTTCTGGTTTAAATGCACAATTTGTAATTGAAAACTGTGAATATTAATGCACTATGCTTGAATTCAAAATCAGCTATTATACCAAAGTTATCTTGTGTAACTGGAGAATGCATCAGTTATTATCTCTTATGTTTACTTTTGTACAACATAAGCACATTATTTACTTTCATTTTACTGCACGAATTTGTTGGTATATGGACTAAAACTCAGGTAAAGTGCATTTCAAATAATGTAAGTGAGATCATGAGGCATTTTGAATCTAATACTTTTTAAACACAATATCATTTATTATTAATTTTAATTAACAAATAAAAGGTGTACTTATAATAAAAGTATTAAAAAGCTGTGTGAGTCAGTGTTGAGCATAGTCAACAGTATACAGGAATATGGAAGTCAAATTTGAAAGTAAATAAATTCGTTTATGAATGTGTGTCTTGGAAGGAAAAGACAAGAGTGATTCCACGGTTGCCATGCATCACTATTGAGCAATAGTCATAGCAGTTTCTTTCTTCGGGAAAGGGAGGTTGGTGTTTTCAAAAGTTGAATTTTCTTTGGTTTGTTTGTTCAAGACACTGAAAAAGTTGCTCCATGAGAGGAAGGTGTGGGGTAAAAACTGAAAATATATTCTACCCTTATCATATTAAGCAAAGTTTTCCATGTCAGCAGCAGCAGCAACAGTAAATCTCAACACCCTGTGTCAGATCTAGAAGGAGATAGGGCATACACCAGTAGCACAGTTTCTTTTAAACCTAGGAATGTGTTTTACACATTATAACAAGCTTCTAATTAGCAGGGTTATAAAAACTAAACATAATATTGTAAAGTTTATGTTATTATCATATATTTAATGAAAATATATCCTAAATGGTTATATTATATGTGTAGAAAGAAAGAAAGAAAGAAAATATATTCATATAAAATGAAAATGAATGTGGGGTCAGGTAGGTAATTTAATGGATAACAGTAGAAGTTGTGCTGGAGAAGAGAAAGTGGGGGTCATATCATATTAGTTTTTGTTCATTTCACTCAGTCAATATTCATTGTGAATCCAAAATCTGTTCCCCAAATTCCCAAAAAGACCAAAGCAAGTGACTCTCACTGTGTGATTTTGATTTTCATTGGTGAACAAGCCATGGAATCAGAGCACTGTCTCTCCCATAGGAAACATCCCTCAACTTTGTCTATCACACTTATATCTCTTATTTTCATGTATTCCAACACTAATATAATCTAAGTCACTTTCACTGCTTCTTCACCTCCTCATTCTTTCCTCAACACTTCTTCACTGTGACTATAATTGCATCAAAATCCAACACAGCACACCACACCACACGTCAAAGCTCTCTCCTAGACCAGTCACTGCTGATGGCTCCACCTGCTAGATCCTATCCTCTACATGGACTCAAACTTTCAATCACTGTGCTTTTCATCTTTTTCGTCTCCCTTCTACCTTCCAAATCTGGTAAAAACCCTCCACCACTCTCATACCCTATTTAACCGAATAACTGTTTCAACCTTCTGTTGGGTAGAGTAATTGCAAAATTCCAAATAAACATCTTTTTCACCAAAACACCTGATCTTCATACACACACACAGTTCTCCTTTTATGGGTTTGTTTCAAAATTTTAAATTTAGTCAGATTTCAATGTTCTTTTTCTGTGCATGTTGTCTCTTTTCTCTGTGTTCTGGCCATGTTTTCTCAGTGCTCCAGGGCACCCTTGAGGTGTAATGAACAGTACCAATTCTTGTACATGTGCAGGTGGATCGCTGACGTTGGACACAAAAAAGGGTTTGGAGCAAAATAAAATGGTAATAGGGTCAAAGCCTCCTGCTTGTGTGAACAAGTGCAAGAGTTGCAGGCCTTGCATGGCTACTCTGGTAGTTCCAAACCACCAGAAGAGGAAGAAGAGTTTCAGAGTTTTTTCTCATGGAGATGATGATGATACTTATTATCTTCTTTCATGGAAATGCAAATGTGGTGATAAGTTGTTTCAACCATAATATCATTCATCTTAGTACTGTTAATTAGTTTTTTACCATTGACTTCTGTATATGTAACCAGAAAAAAAGGCAAAAAAGTTCAGAGAATCCATCTTCTGCTAGAGCCTCTTTTTGGCTATCTGTCATTTAGATCTTGAAAATTATTGCAGCTGCCAGTTCATCTTGTTTTTCATATATCACTCCTAATATAATTATATATTAATTATTTGTCTTTGCTTCGAGTTGGAGACCATTGTTTTAAATACTTTATTTAATTTATAATCTGAATTTAATACTATTACATACATTTATATTTAGTTGACATGTTTAATAAGGATAAAATGGTTTTAAATTTATTAAATTTTTGTAGTTTTTTTTCAAAAAAAAAAGAGTAAAAAATAAAAACAAATAGTATTAAATAAACAAAAAAAAGTTATGTTTGTCAAAATATCAATTTTCTTTAATATTTACACAAGAAAAGAAGAATATATAAGAATATAATAGTCTTAAAAATATAAAGTTTTATATTTTTTTTAAGAAAAAAAAATAAAAATTAAAAAAATAAATATCGGTAAAAATTTTATGTGTAATTTCCAATAAATTAATAGTTTTTCTGACCTTCTAACTACAAACACAAGAAGTAGGTTTAAGGCATGAAAAGAATAGAACTGGTACAAGGTCCTATCATGCTGTCTCATGTCCACACAGTTGAGGACCATAATGCACTGTACTTAGGATATGTCGAGAATAAATTTTGAATTAGTTGAAGAGAAAAATATTTTTTAATTTAATTTATATAAGTTAAAAAAATATAAAAAATGCTGCTATTTATTATATAAACTGATTTTAGATTATAAATATATTTTATTACTCTTTTTTATTCTATTTTACATGACTGGGGTTCATAAAAAAAATGAAGTTTTGTATAATAGTTAATTTTATTGCACTAAATAAATTTCCCTTTGCAATATAAATTTCATTAAAAGGTTGGTTAAGAGAAATTAAAATAATACATCTTCTGATTTATTTTAGTATGTGGCATCATCTTAGTAAATTAAGCCCAATCAACCCAGGCCCAGTTGATGATGTAAATGAAGCCTAATATTTGATCCAGTTGGTCGGAAAGTGAGCCCAATAATATACCGTATAAGGGAACACTTTAATCAATTATGGATCATTCATTTTGGTTAAA
The DNA here is from genome assembly GCF_000741045.1 of Vigna radiata var. radiata. NCBI lineage: Eukaryota > Viridiplantae > Streptophyta > Magnoliopsida > Fabales > Fabaceae > Vigna > Vigna radiata. Next base: position 580,339 of record NC_028359.1, on the reverse strand, counting down.
ATTGAAATGAAATGTGTCCGAATGAGTCTTGTCTCAGTCACCACCGCAAGTTCCTCCGAGCTCTTTCTCTATCGCACTATCTATCATTCTCACGCTTTCTCCTTCCCTCTGCACCGCCGATTTCAACCACTTTCCTCCTCCGCCGTACTCCGTCGTCTTCCACCGTACCGCGCTACCTCCCCCGGTTCTCCGCTCCCACCTTCCGATAACAATTCAAGCAACCTTAAAGGTTTCATCCATCGAATCTGTTCGTGTTTGATTATATGAGTTGGTTTTGTTTCGTGCTTCGATTTAGGATTTTTTTATTATAGTCCAAGTTTATTACGGGGAATTTTCTTTCCCGTTACGTTCCGTGTCCAAGTACTAACTGTAGTAATTGAGGTGTTCTTTTGTTCGAATTGAGAGGGTTAAACATTAATATGAAGTATAAGGAAGAGCTTAGTTAGGTTGGTGAGATGGATTTTTTTTAGGAGCTAGTTTAATTTTTAACGGAAGATGGACGGGTTCAGTCAACGTAGTAATTTCACAGCTAGGGATGAAAACGAACTTAGCTAGTCATGAATTGGTTAAGCTCCACATGTTAATTCATCAGTCAAATTCTTTTTTTCTTATAGCTCAACAAACAAGCCCAGTGCCTGGTTTAAGAAAATCTGAGTAGTATTTATACTTTTTGTGCATAAATATCTGTCTTTGACGCGTGAAGTTATAATATTTGGAGTTTCGAAAGTTCGTAGTTAACCATCTAAATCGTTAAGGGAAAGAAACTAAAGTAGATAAGATATTGAAATTTGAAATAATCTGTGGTTTGTCATGTTTCTCTTGTAAAAGCCACTTTATAATTGTCAACTGTACTTGTATTGCATTTATCTTTATTCCACAGCAATATTTAGTCTTGACTTTTTCTACTTTGGTATATATACTCAATGCTATATTAGCCTGAGTTTTAATTGGATGAGGATGCTATATATTTTGTATTTAAAATTTATCACATGCCCAATTTCTATCATTTATGTTTTGATTTGGTGTTTATGCTTCCGAGATGCAGCTTTCGGTGATGAAAATAATTTTTTTTTTCAGGAGCAGATGTTGGTGCATCTTTATCCAAAATTCAAGATAGGATACAGATATTCTTTGCTGTTCTTTTCTGGTTGTCTCTATTCTTTTGGGCTTCTGCCTGGGATGGGAGGAATAGACCAAACAAGGGATCAAGATTTAGATGATAAAATAGTAAGCATTTAATTTGTATATATGGAACATGTATCTTAGTGGAACATAATTATACAGCAAAAGAAAAAAATTATGCAACTGTGTCGAATAAGTATTATTCTCCATAAAGTTTTCTTGTGCTATGATTACTTCTGTCAGAAGTAGTTTATGAGTAATACGCTGATCTCCTTTTCCTTCTAAGTGCTTTATCAGCTAATTGAAATATCCTCAAATTTTGAATGTCTTGAATCAGCAGTGAAGTTTGGATTTTATTTTTGACTGAAGTAGTGGATGAATATTTGCAGTCTTTGCATTAAAAAATATTCATGAATACTTGGTTGCATTTGGTAAAAATTTGCTATTGGACAGATAACGATTTATTCAACATACTTCTGTAATCCAAGGTTCAGTGTTTTAAGATATATGTCTTTTAAGAGACTGTACTAAACACTGCGGGGTTGGTATAAGAATCTGTATAAATACTGGAATTTATATTAATATTTTTTAAATAGATGGGTTGGATATCCATCTGTAAAAATCGGGTAACAGATAGGTTGAATTTTTTATTTATTTTTATTAAATCAGTTCAGGATGAATCAAGATTTTTTTTATACAATTTTAATGGAATATAAATGGATTAGTAATCTATTTTGAACTAATGTATTAGAATTTAATTTTAAAATTTATTCAATCCATTTCTCTTACACCCTTAGTTATAACTTTCAGGTCTCGTTAGTCACAGATTAAGCTCTTATTTTGTGGAAGCAATTTCCCTTTATTGTAGATGTCAATATAACTCGTGTTGTTGAACTTATGTAATTTGATGTTGGAGATTGTGTAAATCATATTGTTTTGATGCTGTTTTTATGCTAACTAGAACTTTGATGACAAGTTAAATCAAAATCTTTAGTGTTGTCATCATTCTGAAAGACTGAAATTCTTAGAATATATATGACCTTAACTCCTTTTACATTTTGAGTGATTGGTCTGTTTTTGTAGTCTTAAGCCTTTAATTCACGTAAAATGTATTGTGGGATCTCGCAGATTACTTTTGCTATGCATTTCAGTTTAGACAAGAACCTTGAAGATGTTTAATTTAATGACTGTCTCTGCTCTTTATTGGAAGGACAAGTGGTTCCCTTCATAGTGAATGATGTCTTTCCATTCGGCTTAAACCATGATGCATGAAACCCAGAAAAAAAAGAATGAAACTTGGGATTTGTTTCGAGTTGTTTTCTTGTTTTTCCTGAGCAAGCAGGTATAGTATGTGGAAAGGAAGGGTCATTTTAGATTGAACATCATTCATTTATGGATGGATTAATCGTCAGTTTGATGTGTTCAAATGAATTGATATTTTTGTACAGACCGTTGCTGCGTGTAATATGGTTTGCAATCTTTCACTTCTCATGAGCAATGAACGAATACGACATATTTTGTTCTGTTTCTTTCCAGACCGGACGAAAATGGAGCTGAAAATTTGTTGTCGTCACCTAATAGGATCAATTGCTTTTAAATATCAATTTCCATTTAATAATAGAAAGCCTCAGATATCTTCCATGCTTGATATAATTATACTTTAGTCAAAGTATCAGTGAAGTTTCTAAAATTCAAATGAAATATTTAATATATTAAAAATTATACAGCACCTAAAGTGTTTAGCCCCTTTTCTTTTCATTGTTTTGGTTCATTTTTGTGAATTGTTTCTCAGAGTTTTAGGTATTCACAGAGGAATTAAACACGAAATTGTACCAATTACTAAATTGCTTTTTGACTCTGCCAATGGTGGTTGTATCAAGTAAATAACACAAAAGCAAAAGGAATTAGTTTTGACATCTGTTGCATACTTCAACACATATTTGTATAGCAGTATTGGAATAACTCAGTTCACGGTTGAGGTTGTTTTTACCAAGTATATAAGCAAGATCATGACGTCCCCTGTCGCTTCCACTTTCCAGTATGTAGTTTTAAAAGGTTGCTACATTATTAGCAAACGCCATACGGCGACAAAAAACGCCCATGGTGCCCAAAAGCAGGTGTTCATTCATGGTTGGACTAAATTGGGAAGGTTCAGAAGAGATGGCGATACAAAAGTAATTGGTGTCCGTTCAATTTTGCAACTTACAGTAAAACAAAAATGGTGACCAGGGTCCCCCAATTAACGTGTCTCTTCTGCATTGGTTGTAGTCTATCACTTGTATACCCTTTTCCTAAATCAGTAACTCTGGATTGGACAACAAATTCCTCTAAGTAATAATGTCTATTGTTAATTCTTATATAAACACTTGCTTCTTTCTTACATTCAATTCCATGTCTCACTCTAATAATAATCCCACGAATCATATTGGTTTATGCTTTTTCTCTTTCCTTTTGCAGTTGAGTACTTTTCTTTGACTTTTCAGTTCCCAGCTTGTAGTTTCAACTTGCACCATTTCTTTTCTATTTCTGTCCTCAACCATTTTCTTATTGTTTCCATAAGCTGTAGAAGATGTTACTTAGAAGTTCCTCTGCACCAATTCTAACTTCATTGGTACTCTATTCCAGAGACTCCTCCACTGAACCAGAAAACATTTTTCGGCTACCTAAAACAACATCAGCTTTAAGTCTAAACCAAATACTGGTAGAGATAGACCTTAAAAACTCAAGTCCTAAGAGAAAAAACCGTGTGCAACTTGGTAATAGTGTTCCCAAAAATCAACAGAGTGTAAAAATCAAAGAAAGAGATGAAGTGAAAAGTCCTCAACAAAAGACTTACATGAAATCACAACCTTCCATTCAAGAACTGTTTTCAAGTTTGGATTTAGATAAGGGAATAATGGATCATGAAGAAGAGTGTTGTGGGGGGAAGAAAGATGGTATCTTGCAGACTTCGGTGATGGGTGGTGGAATGGGGAGTGATGGTGGTTGGAATAATGGTAGTGGAAAAGGCTCGAATGGTGGACATGGAAGAGGGTGGAATTTCCATGAAGGAAATGATCGTGGTAGAGATAGGACAGATGCTTATTACCAGAACATGATTGAAGCAAACCCCGGTGATGCTCTTTTGCTGGGAAATTATGCAAAGTTTTTGAAAGAGGTAATTCAATTTGTTTGAGCAGCTGCTTTAGCTTCATCATGTTTTATTTCTCTAAAGATCGTGTACTATGTTGATGCATAGAAATGCTAGGAAAATTATATGTTTCACCAACCTATCTATTTATCTGTTTATAGTTTTGATATTGCGTATGAAAATAGGTTTGTGAAGACTATCCTAAGGCAAAAGAGTATCTCGAAAGGGCTATTTTGGCTAATCCTGATGATGGTCTTGTTCTCTCCCTCTATGCCGACTTAATATGGCAAACAGAGAAAGATGCTGATCGAGCTGAAGGATATTTTGATCAAGCCATTAGAAGTGCCCCAGATGATTGGTAATATATGTATTATATATCCGCAATTCCTAGTTGATTATGGTTTTTGTTTACTTTTGAATTTGTTTAAAGAAAATCAAGCATGTGTTAATCTGTTTCTTGGTAGAAGAGCATGAAATCTATCTCGAATCTATAGACTTAAACGAAGTTTATCCAATGTTATAACTTATAATCACTTGATATTCTTGATATCCATGAAGATTGAACATTTCAATTACTTTTCTTTGTGTTTCCCAAATGAAAAAACGTTCTGCCTTCTTTTGTTCATGAAGCTGATATATCAATCTTGATTGTTGGTAGCCATGTCGTAGCTTCATATGCTAACTTCCTTTGGGATGCTGAAGAGGAGGAAGATAAAGACTGCCAAAGTAAATCAGATGAAAATCATTCATATCCAACTGATCTCTTTCATGGAAGTAACCATCACCTTCATATAACTGAAGCCTCAAAAGCTTTACCACTGTTTCTCAAATGAAGGTGATATTGCATATATTGTCTCAAACAGCAGTAACTCATGCTCCTTTTGGAAGTGATTAGAAGGAATGGTTGGTGTAATAGTAATGACTTGCCTACTGTGAATAACTTTAGACCATAACAAGAGAAACCAACTTTTGGTGCCTCTTGTGCTGTTAAGTAACAAGGCTTCATCAAATGTATGTTTTGAGAATGTAATGTTATGCATGCAGACGCTAAGGAGTAAAGTGCTGCAACCTTTTTTTCGACCCAAGTCCATTGAGATAATCATCGTCACATTCCACTTTAGAATCTAAAATTTCTTGATGATTTTATCGTGTATTAAGAAGGTTACTACAACACTTTTATACCATCGTTCATTTTAACGGACTTTAATATTATTTGTTGGGTTTATCAAAGAATAGATTCATCGAGAAAATACAATAGGATGAGATTTTAAGTTTAACCACGTAAGAGATTGAAATCACTCTTTATCCAAAATATTGAAACAATGAGTTAATAAATCTTTATCTTTACATCTGATACATCTTTCAGCCTTCAAATAGACATTGCAATATTAAAATTACATTGAAATTAAAAAATGAAGGCAGTTCAAGTTGGTCATTGTTTTAAGAAAGGAGAAAGAAAATCACTGGAGCATGTGCATGGAGCCATAGACAGCAACATGAGGAATAGCAGCTGCAGACATATATTCCAACAGATGAGAGTGGGGTTTGAGTAACATAAACCAACGGCTCCAAACGTAGAAACTAGGGCCATGAAAGGTGAGGCAAATGGGTGTTTTGTCAGCTATAGTGTGTATGGCTTTGTTGTCTTTTTGACACGTCAGAGTCACTGATAAGGTGGTAAGTGTTTTTGAGTTGATATTTTGACAATTTTTTTTAGAAAAATGATATTTTAACACAATTTTTTGATACCATTTTGACACTGCACACGTGTTAAAATGTGGTTGGACGATTTCAAATTAAAAAAACAAATTTTAGTTTTTCTCTTCCAAATATATCTCTATCTCAACTTTTTTAATTTGAAATCGTCCAATCACATTTCGACACGTGTGCAGTGTCAAAATAGTGTCAAAAAATGGTATTAAAATATCATTTTTTTTTTTAACAACTTTTTAATAACAGAATACGTGTCGTTATTTTATTGATATGTTTATTTAAAACAGACAAATCACAAATTAATATATATATATATATATATATATATATATATAAAAGTTGTCAAAAAATAATTATAAAGAGAATTTTTTCTTCTGAGTTAGTCTTTTTCAAAGTGTTTGTCATTGTTCGTGATGCAGTTGATGGCTAATAGGGTCGCTATTATTTAGCCACAACTTGCTTAATTCAATGTATGAACGGTGCCGCATTACTCATTGGAAAAGTTCGCATCTTTTAAAGTACACTAATCATTGGTTTTGTATTTAATCTTATGTTTAATCAATGATTTCTTTTTATCTAAACTTTAATAATCATGCATGAGTTTATTGAAAATAAAATTTTAACTCAAAACAAATAATATCTTGATAATATTGATATTAAAGATGAACTTAAGATTAGAAAACAAATTTGAATTCTTTCATTCAAAATACTTAAATTTAGTAAAACTAATATCTATTCAAACAATATAATCAATCATTCACACTCCAAATACAATTTGCAATCCAAACAATTCACTTCTTGATCAATCTACAATTCAAGCAATTTTTTCAAATAACTATATAATCAACATTACAATTCCTATAATAAGAAATAGGTATAAATGTAAAAAAAAAGAAAAGAGTAGTTAATTTTTTACTATATTAAGTCTTTTGCCACAAACTAAATAAAAGATACTAATTGATATTTGGATAAGGATATTTAGACAACATTTTTATGACAACATTTAAACATTGATTACGTGTCAATATGTGATTGGTCAAAAATTACTCCACAATAATGTTTATGATTTATTGTGGAGTAATTTTTGACCAATCACATATTGACACGTAATCAATGTTCAAATGTTGTCAAAAAAATGTTGTCTAAATATCATTATCCTTGATATTTACCGTGTTTCAATTAGTGGTTTTGAAGTCAATTTTCTTGATCTGTTATTCTTTTATTTTGTATTTATTAATGTTCATAAATGTCAAACTAAATAAGGATTTGATTATACTAATAATAAATAGGTATTAAATGTAATAAATTTATCACAATACTTTAAATATGTATTTGTAAACTTCAAAATGAATTTCAGATTAAGATAGACTTAATTATGGTTTAATCAGTACTGATTATACTTAGATTTAACCTAATTATCTTTAGTATTAATCATCTTAATCTTCTTAAGATAAACTGTTTAATTATCTAAACGTTTCAAACTAACAGAACCTTTGATCTGACCGAATGATCATACTGCTGTACATATTTATACACATAGTATTTTCGTTATTTAATTTGACATCATTTTTTTTTTAACTAAATTTTCGATGGATTTTGCAAATTAAGAAATTTGTTTGTTTTTTTTTCTCGGCCTTTTTGTTTGCAAATGGACTCAGTACACTTTTAAATGGACCAGAAAATATGGGCCTGAATTTTTTCTTCTTGGGTTGGTGACGAAATTTCACATTTTCATAATTTGTAATTAATTCTCTCAGTAACTTTTAATTTTTTAACAGATCAGTAATTTTGTTTATGAACACAAAAGAATGAATACATACAATTTATTACGTGGTACGAAATAAAAATTATACGCAATTAACTTTATAAATAATACCGATGTGAAATGTTCACAATATATTTAAAGTGATTTTAAAACAATAAAATCTATCATATAAAAGAATAACTATATATTTCTTGTTATAAAACTAATTAGAGTTTGTCGGGACTAGATTATTCATTTGGACAAGAAAAGCAAAAGCGAAATATTTTTTTATAAGCTAATATTAAATTGTACATAAATTAAAAAAAAGTAAACATATTAAATCAAAGAATTTCCATAAATTAACCTGTACGGAAACTAATTTAATTTTTAGAAAAAAAAAAAGTTTCAATTTTTCATTTTCAGAAATCTTTGCGAGGAAACTTACAGAAAAGAATGTCATGAAAAAAAAAAACTAAGGTGAGTGATATATAAGCAATTAGTTTTTTTTTAATCGTAATTAAGATATTTGTATTTGTCTTATTTTTAATTTAATTATTCTACTTAGTTTTAAAAAATAAATAAATAAATTTGGTAATGGTCGGTTGTTTCGGAATCGAAAAAAAGAATTGATTTTGGTTAAATGTTAATAACTGGGAGAAGAACGTTATCCAGATTTTTTTATTATTTAAATGAAAAGAAAATTGCATAAAAGAAAGAAAGTGTCGGAAGAATTTGAATTTGAAATTGGAAGGTGATTGGTCGGTGAGTTTCGGATTCCAACCACACATTTAAATCTGGTTAACACAAAAGAGAAGAGAAGGTTATCCAAAAACGCTAACTTTTCACGTGTGAGCAACACCTACCACTCTCCACATATTCAAATTTCAACCTTTTTTTTTTTTTTTACTTTTACCACACACCCATTCATTTTTTAATCTTTAAAACACCATTTTCATTTTGAAAATAAGAATATGCTTCGAATTCATGCATAAAAATGCGTACTTTAATTTGAAATTGGTAAATGTAACAGTTCTGGAAGTTTGTGCCGGGACAAGTTTGATGACAGGCACGTGTCGATATGGAAGGTGAAGAAGATGGAATGCTGGGAATGGATAAGAATATTAATTAGAAAGGAGGTGTCTTTGGGGGGATTTGATTGGAGGGTGAGAGAGGAGGTTTGAGAGAGGTGGGTGAGTTTAGAATAGCCCTATCTGGAATTGAATTTGGTGACAGTTTGAGAGAGAAAGGGGAACAGAGAGAACCATATCCTAATTCGACGCTTTATGCATTCTTTTTTTTTTTTTTTATTTTTTTGTTTGGTTGCAATTGGGATAGCAGAGAATAGCAGGCAGTTGAGAAAGTGAGTGTGAGAAGAGGAATGGAGAGCGAGCCGCAGAGTGCAGGAAAAGATGAGGTTTTATCGGTTGAGCTATCAGCCCCTTCTGCTTGGAAGAAACTGGTCTCTTCTCTTTCTTTCTCTCTCTAATTTATTTTAATTTATTTTCCCATTCAATGTTTTCGTTTACTGTCTGTTTTTCCAATTTCCATGGCTTTTTGTTGTTACCGATGTTGTAGTCTTATTACATGTTTTTGTATTTTTTTTTTTTAGATTAAATGGTCGAATCAATTCGGTGCTAATTTTTGTTTTAAGGGTTTCGGGAAAGAGATGACCTTGTGATGATGGTACCTTTTTTGAGAAAACAAAAATGGTTTTAATGTTTTTGTAGGGTAAGCGGTTGGAAGAATTCGATGTGAATTTTTGTTTCTAGGGTTTTTCTGGAAAGGGATGACGTTGTCATATAATGGTTTGTTTACGAGAAAGTCTTTGTTTTTATTTTTTGTAGCGTGAATTAGGTTTGTTTCTAGGGTTATCAAGGTGGGATTGATTTGTGATGATGGTAACTTTGTTGCAGAGGAAAAAACCTGGTGTTTTAGTTTTGTTTTGTTGAGTGTAATGGTTTGGATTTGGAAGAATCAGTGTCGAATTTTGCTTCTAGAGTTTTCGGGAAAGGGAGTGTAATAATGGTCTATATCATTCAATTCAAATTCTCCTGTTAGTTTTTTCTGTTGTAGTGCAAATGTTTTGAAGAATTCTGTGCTTAATCGGGATTTCATGGTTTTTCTCAAAGGGCTAACGTTGTAAAGACAGTTTTTTTTTGTTTTTTGGTTTTCTTAGTTTCATTATGTTGACAGAGTTCGGTTCCTATTTCGTAGCGAAAGTTGTTCTTTTTAATTTCAATGCCTTTGCAATCTGCTCCTTTCTTTCGTTGTGATCCCTGCGCAAATTTCCTGAAAATTCTACAAGATTCTGGGCATCTCGCTGTAGAAAATCGAAGACAATGTCCCTTTTTATCTGGTACTATGTCATGTTTCCATGGATTTATGTCTGCTTTTGCTACCTAGTGTTTTTCGTTTTGTTATGTGATTCAGAAAATTTTGGTGTTGATTCTATTCCATTGCTGCACCATTTTCCTTATTAAACTCGTAGTTTCCAGATTCGGAAGTGCAATTTTCCTTGTCTGAGAAATATTTCAAAAAAATATGCAATGAACTCTTTAGGAACATATTGGTTGATTTATTTTAGATCCTTATGTGAACAGAAGCTACTAAGAAAAGGTGAATTTTGGAGATAAATATCAATATCTTGTATAGGAATCTCATATTTTCATATAGGTTCATATAAGGAAGCTAAATGGAGTTGTTTTCACCAGTGATGCAGTGATTTATAGACCCTTTTGCTTCTTTTTTTTTTTTTGTGAAGCTATTATTATACAAAGATCTATGTAATGTAGATGTTTTTCTGTCGAACTCTGAATTTGATAAACCTTAACATTTTTGTACTGTATGGAGATTGCGTTGTGATGCTTGCTTTGGTTCCACTCTGCAGTTCTTCCCTAAGAAAGTAGGAACACCAAGGAAAAGTGAGATTGTATTCGTAGCTCCTACTGGGGAAGAGATCACTTCCAAAAAGCAGTTGGAGCAGTACCTGAAGGCACATCCTGGGAATCCTGCCATCTCGGAGTTTGACTGGGGAACCGGTGAGACCCCTCGACGATCGGCACGGATTAGCGAGAAGGTCAAATCGACCCCACCGGCGGAGACCGAGCCACCAAGGAAAAGATCCCGGAAATCGTCAGGTTCTTCAAAGAAGGATAGCAAAGAAAACGAACCCGCCACTGAAGAATCGAAACCAGATCCTGATGAAACTGATAACAACAACAAAAAAATGACTGATACAGAGGAGATTGATAACAGTAATGCTGAAGTGCAAAATGCAACAGCTGAAAAACCTGAGGGAGGAGAAGAAGCATTGTTGGTAGAGTCAGAGGAGAAAATTGCAGGGGAAGCTTTGAATACTGAGGAGGAGGTAACTGAAAAACCCCAAGAGAAGGAGGATGTGACTGAGAAACCTGAGGAGCAGGAGGGCACTGAAAAACCCCAAGAAGTGGATGAGGCAGGAACTGCATCAGGAAAAGAAAATGGGAAAGTTGATGACAGTAAGCAAGACATAGCAGATAGTGTGATTCCTGATGCGAATGGAGGTGCTGAGAAAGTGAAGCTGAACGAAGATGTTGAGGAAAAGAACGGTACAACAGAAATCCCTGTAAGTGATGGAAAGAACAGCATTCAAGCTGAGGAGCAAGTAAATAAAATGGTTGACAACGGACAAGTTATTTGGAGCTGTGCTCAGTGAAAGTTGTTGTTCATCTTGTAGTGTAAGCTGTGCTTAAATGTATCTTACTGATATAGGTGGTGACTTTTGTAATGTTATTTGAGTTGCTGTAGTTGTTTTATGAGCTCCTGGATTATTGTAGTTCTGTACTATTTCTTCAGATTTGGTTGTATTTAGGATGAACATCAAACGCGTATCTCTCCTAGACTAGATCTTTTGGGTTATGAACCATCGTTGTAGGCTTTTGGCACACATTTCTGTTAGGAATTAATTGTTTTTAACTGTTCCATTTCTTCACCTCTTTTCAGTATTCTTTTTCAGCTACTGATAGAAACTGTTGATATCATACTTTCATTGTTTCCATGCTTGATTTGAATTTGTTTTAGCAAGTTGTGTTCAGTGTTCATAATTAAAAAGATAAAAGATATTTTTAGACAATATTTTTCTGATAACATTTGAATATCATATTCGTTTATGGTGATATCATTGTGTTATTTGGACCAATCATATAATAACACGTATGATGTTGAAATGTTATAAAAAAATGTTGTCAATATCATTACTTTAATTAAAATAGTCTCGTGCTTGGCGTGGGTAATCTGATAAACTTATGATAATAAAAGTAAGCGATTTCTACACACAATTGTTTGTCTTATTCATTCTGATATTTGACAGAAAAGAGCATTTTGTTTGATAATAATAGTTTTTTGCATTTTCCATGTTCAATTATTTTTTATATAAAATGGTGACGGATTGTAATAAATAATGTTTTAGGTCATTTTCGATACAATAGTTATTATTTAATATGTAAAATTTGAAATCTATGATGTGTATGTATTCTAGCGAAAGAAGGCTTTGATCACATAAAAATCTGAACTTTACGTTGGACCAGGATGATCTTGTACCAGATTCATGTCAGTGCGTCATCCACATCTGAATGTCCAAGGTTGTTGGAGGTTAGTTCCTTCACATAAAAGGATAAAAAAAAAGAAAATATTTCTTACACACGTTAATTCAGGAATATTTTAATCATTTAAAAAATTAACTTTTATATTTATGGCAAATAGTAAATACAAAATATGTGTAAAAATTTGTTGAATATCAAAATAATATTATAAAATAAATAATGATACTTTGATAATATTTTGTTTAATATCATCTAATTGTCATTTTGTAATTAGTTTAAAATTATTTTAATTATTTTACAATCAATAATAATAATCATAAATACCTATACTAATTTTAAAATTGAACATAGATAATATAAAAAAATGTTGACAAAGTTCTGGATAAAATTTTAGAGAAAGACTGGGTGAGATTAATTTAACTAATAAGTTTAATTTGTCAATGCAAAACTTGAATCAAAGAAATGACAGAGGAACGAAAGGTATTGATGATGATGATGAATTTACAGATCCTTCGTGTCTAGCTTGAAGCCTCTGCTAGCTACGCTGCAGACACATTCAGTTGATCAAAGTTACAAAAAGGTATACTTTAAGGAGAGTTAAAGGGTGGTGAAAGGAAGAATATGTTCTAAGTCTCTGTAAACATCCTTGTTTTATATTTCAGTCATCTTTTGTTTAAGGCTAAGAATCTTATTCAGATATTTTGGACATCATCTTTTGCCAAAAAGCTTCGAATCTTTAGTTTATGGCATTCCTGGAGGAAAAGTTTTGCATCACCGCCAGGTTTGCCTATCATTTCTTCACCAACGATGTTACGTTATTGAATTACATATTACAGGGAACTCACAACATTGCTCATTCATTCTTAATATCCTCACACTACGACGGACCATGTTCTCTTACTCAACTTCCTTCTTTCTTTGCCTTATCTTCTTCTCTGTAACACTTTCTCACGGTCTGTGTTTTTCTCTTTAAACTTTTCCTTTTTCTTCTCAAAACTGAATTTCCCACTTCATTGTCGAGTTTGCAACTACATTTTTATGAGAATTTAACGTCTTTGCATATCAGTAACTATCAGAAAAATACCACTTTTAGAGTAGTTACTTTAAAAGTTGGTAAATTTAACGTGCTTATGTACTGCATAGATTATTTCCTGTTTGATATCATGCAAAGATGTTTGTTTTTGGTTAGTAGAGAGACCCTTTGCTTGGTAATAATTAAAGCTCGTGTTATTGTTTTTCAGTGGCATGGATTTTAAATTTTAACCATGTTTTGATGTTCTTGTGTGGTGCAGTTTTGGGGGATAAAGTATTTACTGGAACGTATGGAGTGAACTATGGAAGGATTGCAGACAATCTACCTTCTCCTCAGAGTGTGGTTACTCTTCTGAAAGCTGCAAAGATTAGGAACATCAGAATATATGATGCTGATCATCAAGTTCTGAGTGCCTTCAAAGGGTCAGGGATTGGAATTATCATTGGGCTACCAAATGAGTTTCTGAGAGACATAAGTCAGGGAGAGGATCGTGCCATGAACTGGATCAAAGAAAATGTGCAGCCATTTCTTCCAGGAACCAGAATTCGTGGCATTGCAGTAGGGAATGAAATACTAGGAGGAGGAGACATGGAGCTGTGGGAAGTTTTGCTGCCAGCAGCTAAAAATGTTTACACTGCACTTGCTAGGCTCAATCTGCAACATCAAATTCAGGTGTCAAGTCCACATTCCGAGGCTGTCTTCGCAAACTCCTACCCTCCATCTGCATGCACTTTCAGGGACGATGTGCTTCCTTTCATGAAACCCCTTTTGCAATTCTTCTCACAAATCGGCACTCCTTTCTACATAAACGCATACCCCTTCTTGGCCTACAAGAATGACCCTCAACACATTGACATAAACTACGCTCTCTTTAAGAAAAATCCAGGAATTTACGATGCCAAGACTAAACTGCACTACGACAACATGTTCATGGCTCAAATCGATGCAGCTTACGCAGCCTTGGAGAAGGTTGGCTTCGACAAGATGGAAGTCATTGTTTCCGAGACCGGTTGGGCCTCTCGTGGTGATGACAATGAAGCTGGTGCAACAGTAAAAAATGCAAAGACTTACAACAAAAACTTGAAGAAGCTGCTGATGAAGAAAAAGGGCACCCCTTACAGGCCTAAGATGGTTGTGAGAGCTTATATTTTTGCTTTGTTTAACGAGAATTTGAAGCCTGGTCCAACATCTGAGAGAAACTTTGGATTGTTCAAACCAGATGGCAGCATTGCTTATGATATAGGTTTCACAGGACTCACTTCATCAGCAATTTCCTTCAAGGTATGCTTGCTCTTTCACTTTCTATTATTCATGAATTTCTACATATATAATCTGTAGAAAGTGATGCTGATGATGCAGAAATTATTCATTTGCAGGGTGTTGGATCTTTGTATGTAATGGTTTCTGCAAGCTGTGCGGCTTTTCTTCTTCTTGTAGCATTATAAGCAATCAGAAGATTGAATGTACAACTGAACTCAATGATTCTTTGGATGTAACAATTTTCAGAACTCACGAGCAATTCAAACTGTGGAAATTCTGAAGTATAGATATCTGATTAACCTTTTTTATAAATATTCATCTTTATTATATCAACTCACCAACCAAATATTAATTTTCTAAATAAATACATTATATTATTGTAATGACTAGTGTTAATCCTGTAGAACTACGTGTTGATGAAATTATAATCACTGAATTAATATACTGCATATAACTATAACTATTTTGCAGAATATACATTCAAAGTTATACCTTGACGAAATTCATTAAAAATGTATAATATTTACTGTCATAAAAAAAAATTAGAGTTAATTATAAAAAAGATAATCTTATTATTTTATTAATTATGTGAAAGGATACTTTCATTTTCAATTAAATGCAACAGAGAGAAAAAATGAGAACAAAAAATAAATGTTCGTGGTTGGTATGTGAAGACTTTGAACTATTTGCGTAACGAGGAAGCCCGAAAGAGTGCGGCTAACACCAACCCACAAGCTAAACATATAATTTTAATTTTTCATGATGTAATTTTTGAACCAAAAGAAAACCTTTTTATATATATAATTTGGTAGGGAAATAAAATAAAATAATTAAAAAAATTATAATCCAATTGAATAAAAGGCGTTTTATAAGTAGTTATTTCATTAAGTAACTTAACATCATTTGAAATACAATAATATTTAAAACTAAGGATTAGGTGTTAGATGTTATGAATTCTTCAAATTGTCCAAATTTCATTTAATTATGATGGAAACTTATTTCATTTATTTAGCTTTTCTGATTAAAATAAAAACATTATGGAGATAAATTTATTGTTTATTGGATTATATATTATTAAAAAAGTAGATATTAAACTTAATTCAAAATTAGATAATAAATAAATAATGTCTAACAAATAATAAATATTTCAATAATAATAATTTAATAGACTGGATGACACAGGAAAAATTGTTTAAACTTTATATTAAGAAATAAATTTTAAACTTAATTCAATCTTACAAAAATTTATTTGTAATATAAAATTTGAACCTTTAAATCGACTTTATATTTATATTATATATGAAATACATCCAGAAGAGTTAATGGTTATTTATATACGGTTAAAACTTGTATTAAGGGATCATATTGCTTATGCTTTATAAAAACATCGTTTTTTATCTTAATAAAATAGTTTACTTTTTCTAAAACATATCTAATTTGAACATATAAATCAACAATCAATCAAAATAGATTCCGTTCCGTTCTTGAAGAGGATTAGACGATCAAAACATAAAACAAACTAAAAAAAAAGGAGACATCAATCTAACCGAAACAATATCTAACAAAGTAACACTTTGAATCTCAACTTAGTTTTGTAAATTGAATTAGTCATTTTTGAAGTATAAAGAAACTAAAATACTTTTTCTTTGTATGGAGTCCATCAATGTCAACTTTACATTTTCCTCTCTGCAACTTTGGTTTCTCCCTCTATTTATAGCTTGGCTCTCCACTCAAAACACTTCAACCACAAACACAACCAACTTTGCACAAACAAAACATATTCTGCAAGAATTTTGAACACGAACAACATGGTTAGTTCGCTCGGTGACAGTTTTAATGTTTGTACAGTATTCAGAGGCACAAAGAGTGTTCAATGTTGGAGATGGCACGGGCTGGACAACCCCACAAGATTCCTCCACATACCAATCTTGGGTTTCTGACAACACTTTCGCAGTCGGAGATATTCTACGTAAGTCTTCCATTCATACCATGATTCATGCTTGAATTTCAAAACACCATCAATAATTTGTTTTTCTTTTTAAGACTTCGATTTTCAGACAGCACAACATAACGTCGTTGAAGTGCCGGAACAATCCTACACTTCCTGCACTTCGGCTAATCCTATACGTACATATACAACCGGTCCGGTCAACGTTACCCTTAACACAGCCGGTCAACATTACTACATCTGTAGCATCGGTCAACACTGTACACGTGGACAGAGGTTAGCCGTCAATGTCTCCGGCTCTGGTTTGCCACCTTCCGCCGCCGTTTCACCGGGTGCCAACACCACTCCACCACCACCACCTTCATCTCCGGCAGCCACTTTTTCCCCTGCTTCCGTTGCCTTCTTTCTCTTCTTATCCTCATTTATTGTAGTGCTTTTTGGACATCATGCTTGAAGTGTTCAATCTGATTTATGAGTGTGACCTACTAATAATTATCTGTTTCCTATGTTGTAGTTGTAGCATTCTTGCTTATAGTTTGATCAATAATATAAACTTTTATGGTTTCTAAATTTAGCTCAAAAATTAATGGTTGATGTAATTTGCATTTTCTACAAGCAAACTTTAGATAAATTATATGCTAAATTAGTCAAAAGTTTTATTTAATTTTGGTGGTTTACAAATGTTTGTCACAGCTTTTTGGGTCTATTTAATTAAGCCATTTAATTTTACTGAATGATTATTTTTCAGGTAGATATTATGAGAGCTGAATGATGTTCATATACTTTGCAAATTATAGTTATAAGTTATTTTTATAAATTATTGAAATAAATTAATATTGTTTGTTGATTAATTCTCTTCTACACGGTTTAGGAAGAAACTTTGTAACTACATTAAATGCGTTTGATTTTTGTAGATTAACGACATTAAATTTTAAAACTCTTCTTTTTTCGTTAGATAATAAGTCCTTTCATGACTTTATTTTAAAGTTATTTAAATAAAATTATAACAATTGATGTGACTGATTCTTAAATTTAAGAAACCAAAATTTATTTTAAATAAAAAAATGAATTAACTCGAGGAAATAAATTTACTGCGTGGTTGGGCAACAAGCCCACCATGACTTATTTTTTATTTTATGGCCCAACAAAAATTCTAGCTATGAACATTCTGTACTTATAAAAATTAAAACTAAATTTTCTATAGAGCTTGTAATACACAGAAAAATTATTTTGTTTCTTATTAATAAAGTCATATCTATATACTTTTATATTAATTATTATAAGGGAAGCAACATCAAATCTCAAATTAGTAAATTTAGTTAATTAAATTTTTATAGCTTTGAGTTTTTTATTTTTATTTTCTTTCGAGTTCGCATTTATCTCTTGTAATGATCAGTTTTTTGGCGGGCCATTAATATCTTTAATAATTATAACAATAATAATAATTTTTAATTATTTTATGTCTTTTTAAGGACAATGGTGTCATCAAATATAATAGGAGAGTTGTCATAATCATGATATTTATTTCACCTATACTTTTTACAAGAAACTATTCAATACATTTCCAATATATCAATATCAACTTCTGTTTCTTTTGATAATTTAAAACTATTAAATATTAATAAATAGACATTTTATTTTCTTCCAATAATCTAAACATTATTTTTATGTATTTTTTCTTAAAAATAAAATGAAACGGACATAGAGTTGTGTATACAGTTTTAAACACTCGCAATAACGTACATTTCTTAATTTTTAATTATTTTATTAAAGTGCTGATTGTGAGAAAATAACAAGGGAAATTAGGATCAGTTCATCCTTGTGTTCTTTGCATATAACAATGTACTACATTGCCAAGTAATTTCATCCACAACATTATCATTATTATTTAAAAATAAAATAAAATAAAACAGGCAATTTTCTCAAACTGGAAGAGGTGAAACTAGTCCCGGATCCTCTGCGGCAGGGCGCACCACAGGCTCTTCCATTCTATCGTCAAAGAAATTCTCACCGTTCATCTCATCAAGCACCAACACCAATCCCATGGCAAAGGCCGCATCAAAACCAGGCTTCACGCAAAGCCAAAAAACTTCCTTCCCCAGCATAACGCTAGTGGTGGGGTCCACCTTGCGACGAATCTCGGCCACCGTTTCCTTCCCCGCATTCAAAACCTTGCACCACCGCTGCCGGAAACACCCTTCGATAAGGTACTCAACACCAGGCCTATCGTACACCTCCACCGCCACGCTCGTCCGCGACCGTGCGATCATCGACGATCTCTTCACGCTGAAAACGGCTCTATCTCCCTCCCTTCTCTCCCCTCTGAACCCTTCCCACCGTTGATGAAGACTCGGTTTCTGCCGAATCAATTAGAAACGCTTCAGTTTTAAATAAAAGAACGGAAAACAGAGAAACACTGAATCAGTGATCTGAGAATTAGAGCATAAACATGCGATCGACCTGGTAGAAAGCAAAAAAAAAAAAGGTTGTAACTGTACCTTTCGACGCAGAGTAAGAAGAGAACGGCCATTGGGATCCATGAGAACAAGCTCGTCTTTGTCACGTGTAGTTGGACCATAGGAGTCGAAGCGGAAAACGAGTTGACCCTTGGAATCGTAGACTGCGAAGCCATCACCGTTGAAGAAGAGAGAGGTTTTAAGCACTGTGAGGTACCTCTCTTCATTGCTAACGTAGCCTTCTTGCACCACCAATTCCTCTCTCATTCTTTTCTCTCTTCAGAATTTCAGAATGTGCGACAATGGAGAATGGAGAAGAAGACCCTGTTCCTTTCACCTTTTCACTCTCATCTCTATATATATAGTCGGAAAGCAGAATTGAGTTGCAACGGAAAGGAAAGGTATCGATGAACCATACTCATGTTTTTGTTTTTTTCTTCTTTTCAGTATTTACCACTACTTCGTATTTTATGTGTGATCAACAATAATAATATTTAGGAGAAAATGATATTTTAACACCAATTTTTTATACCATTTTCACACTTGATTTTAAAATAAAAAAGTTGAGATAAAGATATATTTAGAAGAGAAAAATTAAAGTTTTTTTTTTAATTTGAATTCGTTCAACCACATTTTGACACATGTGCAATGTTAAAATGGTGTCAAAAAATTGATGTTAAAATATAATTTTCCATATTTACGTGATATCTAATGATATTTTGACAACTTTTTTTACAACTGGACACGTGTCATCACTTTATTGGTCTATTTGAATTTACGTTTAAAAAATATTTAAAACGGACCAATCACAAGCTGATATGTATGCATTGTCAAAAAGTTGTTAAAAGAAATTTTTCGATCTTTATTCTGTATGTTTTCTATTATCTCATCATAAACCTATGACTATGTCTATCTATAATTATATATAAAGAAATTAAAATAATTACTTATTATAAAAGAATTATTTTTATTAACTACATTTTAAATTTTAAATAATTATTCGTAATAAAAAATTATTTACGCAATATTATTTATAATACTTTTTATTCAATGATTAAAATTTATTTTACCTATAACTGTATATATAATTATATATCTACTTTTTCTTGTTTAAATTTTATCTTTTTTTTAGTGTCCTCTTTTATTTTTTTAATTTTATCCTCTCAATTCCTATTTCTTAAATTTAAATAATTATTTATAATAAAAATTAATTTTATTACTTTAGTAATTATTTTTTAAATTCTAATAATTATTCATTATTCAAAAAAATTATTTACTTTTTTATCACTTTATAACTATTTTTTCAAATTTAAGTAATTATCCATAATATTATTACACAATACTACTTATAATGTAACCATAATTTATTTTATTTATAAATAATTTTTCATTTTTCAATTTTTCTCTTTTAATTATTACTATGAAAATTTAAATGCTTAAAAAATTAATATTTATTTACCCTAGTATTACGTAATCATGATCTCAAAAACATTGATTAAGAGATAAATTACAAAATGCCATTTGAAAGTGAAGACGATTATTAATAATTTTAACCAATTGTAATTACTTGATATTTATTAAAGTAGTTATAATATCACTTTAAAAGTTACTACTTAAATAAAATATAAACACGTGTGCCATTTTCTTTTATGTAGTAAACAAAGAAAGCCAGAGTACTATCTTTATCATACTGATATTATATACGTCTATTATGCCCACGTGTACGTATATATATATATATATATATATATATATATATATATATATATATATATATATATATATATTTGTTTATTTATTTATATGCTTATGCTCCCATTCTTCTTGCTGGCATAAAGGTGTTATGATACTATCTATGTTGCTTTTGACCTGACGCCTTTAAAGAAAGCGTATTTTTTGAAAAAATATGTTGTCGGTGTAACCAAATTAATTGCATTTTAATTATAGATAATGATACTTTCACGATATTTTAATATTATTTATGTGTCATTTTATAATTGATCCATATTGGTGTATATGATTATTTTTATTAACTATAGAATAATTTTGAACCAATCATATAATGACACATAAATAATGTTAAAATGTTATCAAATTATTATTATTCTTAATTATAATCTCAAAAAAATGAAATAAAAGCAAGATTAGTTAAAATGTCCAAGTGATAGATGACAAACATAATAAATGGGACGTTAAGAAGTTACAGAAATTTGGACGTTAATATTAATAGTTCAATTTATTAGACAAAGAAATATGGTAACTTTTTTTATTACACAAACAATTCATGATGTTGGAACTTTGTAATTTTAGGATAAAATACCAAGATAGATGAAATTAAAAGTAATTAAAAGAAATTCTAGTGTCCAACTTTCTAAACAATTGTTGTTATTAATTGTATTTTAATTGCCTTAAAAAGTATGTTTTGATTTATGAAAAGAGTTTGGTTTACTTTGTTTTTTGTTTTATTATTATATGAGTATATATTGAGGAAAAAGTTTATTCAAATTCGTATTATAATACAATATTAAAATATCACAAATCAATTATATTTTCCAATGAGAAAAAAATAGTTAATGATTCAACAATCACTAAACATTATTGAGTGAAAGATCAGACATATTATATGCCTAGGTTTTGTAAGGCTACGATGGCCTTTTATTTATTTATTTATTTTTGTATGGAAAGCTTCAAAGAAATTCAACATCAACTTTACTAATTTTGAATCTTAGGTGTTTGATTAAATACAAATATTAATAATGTACACTTTAACGTTGGAAGTTCCACATCGATTAAAAATAAGACCAATTTATAATATATAAATGAGGTGCAGACCTCGTCTTACAAGTTGGTTTTGTGGAATTGAGTTAAACTTAAACTCACATTCTAAAATTTAATATGTCAGATCTAGTTATTGAAATATAAGTCGATGGAGTTCATTTATCTTATAAATAATGTAAAATGAACATTTGCATTATAGTTTTGGAATATTTTGCATTATTGGTCTTGGCATTAGGACTCTATTTGGCAACAATCATATTTTTTTTCTTAGTTGAGCTAGTTTTAATTAACAAAGCATCGTATGAAAAGAATTGATTATATTCATAGATTTCTATAGTGAAAAATATTCTCAAACATTTTTTAGAAATGCTATAAAATTTTAGTGAGGTGAAAAGGTGAGAATAAGTTTTGATCAATAATAATAAAAATACTGATAGATATTTATAGATAAAATTCATGATAAATAGTTTGTCTTTGTATATATTTATTATTTAGAATAACATATAATAAAAAATTTAATATTTTTTTAAAAACAGATTAGATGTGAATATCATATTACTTTTACTTCGTGGGTATCCATTAACACCAAAATTATGTACTTAGTCTTTTTAATGAAAAAGAAACTAATGCCTGTTTTTTTTTTCTCTTTTAACAAGTAGTGATAACATTTGTATATGTATATATATATAAAGTATATTTAGAGGAAAAATACCATTTGATTTGGAAAGGAGTTAGAAGAAGTTTTCAATTATCAAATATTTATTAGTCTTATCTAATATATGAATTGGGTGGCGTTTGAATTTAGATTTTTATCAATTTTAAGAAAAATCTAAAATAAAAAAGCTTTAAAGGAACTTGAGAAGCAGAATCACTATCTAGATGTTTATTTTGTCCTTGTTATGCTATTTTCGTTATGATCCATATTTAACTTAGACAAAAATATAAGAAGTGTATACGTTTACTCAATTGAGTTAGTCAATTTATTTTAGACATAAATAGATAATATCTTTTTGGTAAGTTTGATATACTTAAATTAATTTTCAAACTTCAACAAATCTGATGATGATCCACCTCAGTGATTCACTTGTCGGAACAACATCTACATGCATGCTGAAAATGAAAAAGACTTTATTTTATCATCTCATTAATAAATTTCCATTGGAGAAAACCTATTTTATGATGGGGAGAAAATAACACTAACCTAAAAATAAACCTCGATTATAATATTTAAAAAGATAATTATTAATTACGATAAAATAATATAAAAAATATTACAGGCTTAGTATAAAAGAAATTAATTTTGTTAATTATCACTATGTTAATTGTCACGTGTATTTAAAAAGTTAAAAACTTTATCAAGTTTAATTGTATATTAATGTTACTTTTTAATAGTATTATCAAAATAAATTATCTAATCCAATCTAATTTCATTCGATTTATTATCAGGTAATCATACAGTAAGTCAATCCAATTCAACCGAGTTAAAAAAATTTGAACTCGATCTAATTTACGATGATACAGATGAACAGTGTGGAAGTGAATATATAGTATAGTTTGCTTGGTAGGTCGGCAAGTTGGCAGCAGCACCACAGAAATTGGATCTATGAATTCGAGATTCTAAGCTAAGTTTGTAAAGAAAAGTATAATGCATAGGATGTAATGTAACACTATATGATTCCAATTTCCATAGTCAAAAAACACGCTCCACCGCCCTTCCTCACTCACCCACACAACTTATTTTCATTTTATTTTTCTCTACTATATTAGTATTGAGTTCATTTTATGATATACTATCTTTATAATATTCCTTTATGTTATGACGTTAACAAAATCATCACATATTATACTACTAGGAGTGATAAAAACAATTCATACTTGCAGATATACTAAATATTTATAATATTGACGATAAGACAATTCATATTTTATAAATTTTAATTATTTTGAATAAAATATTGTAATCATCAGAAAATGAAAAAAAAGAGATATATATATATATATATATATATATATATATATATATATATATATCAAATAATTGTATAAAAATTAAAAATATATTATATTTGTAAAAAAGAAAATTCTCAATTTACATTAATTGAAATTATTTTCAAATTATGATATTTTAGACCAAATTTAGTCCATGGTTAAAATGAGTTGACTATAATTTAGGTAAAATTAAGTTGTAATAAGACAAAATTCGGTCAAGTCAAGGTTCGAATTGGACTAGGTCTAGGTCAAGACAGTTTGATCCTGGTCATGTTTGTCCAATCAAGAGTAGGTCGAGTGGAGTCATCTTAAAATCAAAATCAATGTTTTGATGTTTGGTCTACCTAAACTTAGATTAGTCAAGTAAACTTCAAATATTTGAGTTGTACCAAGTTGACTTGGATCCAAATTGAATTGCATTTAGGATAAGTTGAGCCTAAATTAGATAGAAACAAATCGGATTGAGTTTAGTCAAATCAAATTGAGTTTTTGCTAGATTGAGACATCGAGCCATGATCACATCAAACTAGATATGGTCAATCCCTCATCAAGTATTGTCAAGTTTACCTAAATCCGCATTGAATAGAATCAATTTAAAATATAATATTAAAAAATGGAAAATTTCAAATTTGCACGTTTAAAATAAAACTTGAAATTATTTAATTTTAAACAATATATAAAATTTCAACTTCTTTACAATTTCTTTATCAATAATATTTTATTATAAAGTATTTCAAATTTCTTGAATAAATATAATTACCATCAAAATACCTACACATAAAGTTAAGAAAATCCAAACTCTTTTTTAAACTTTTTACATTTATTTCAACTCTACATTGTAATGACAGATGATGCTAATTAGTGAAACTATAAGAATATTTTCTTCATAACTATACATTTCTCCTTAAACTTCATGACCTTTTAACTATACATTTATAATGTAAAAATTATATATTATTTGTCACGTCTTTTCGTTTCATTTGCTTTAAAATGTTTCATTTTAGAAAATAAGAAATCGTAAATATTTTTATAATATTTTCATATATTAGTAATTTCATCTAAAACGGATTCACAGCTGTCCTTTTTTTCAATTCAGTTTCTTGTTTATATCACTTAACAAATGTTAATTTATGTATCATTACTATTATTATTATGATTTTAAATTTGATCCTATCTTATATTCAAATATGAATTCATAAAAGAGAATTTATTACATAAAATTAATAAAAGAAATATTACTAAAATTAAAATTTGAAGCCATTATGAAATGTGTGTACATCAATTTTTTTATAATGTTAAATTATATAAAACGAGAGTTTATATTAAAGTAAAAAGCAAAACTACAATGTATGTATCTATATATAATAGTTATAAAATATTTTAATTATTATTATCCATACAATAAAAATATTTTTAATCTGGATAATCCTTTTTCAATACGAGAAATTAAAAGAATTTGTTAACCAATATAAAGATACTAATGGTATATAAAGGATACAAAAATATGTACAATAAAAATCAATTACAAAATTTAGTTTCTATTTTTAATTTATTGGAAATTAATCTTGTTCTTGGTATTAATATGATCTATTATAGTGGTATATGGAAAATTAGTATATGAAAGTCACATTTCTATATTGTATCGAAAGGAGTTTCATTGAATTTCTTTATCATTAATAAAATGTATTAAACTATCATCAAAATCTACATCCTATTTGGTAATTGTTGCAATACAATTCCAAAATGATCAAGGTTCGAATCCTGGCATTGGGTTGTAGTATGATGATGATGAGGAATGAACATGTTGATGAAATTAATGAGGTATTATACAATACCTCTCTTTTACTTTGTATTTTACATATATAATATACATTTTTTTTTGGGTTTAGAGCATATATTTTACACTTTAAATATAGATATCATAAAACATTTATAGCAAATGTTGTAAATTAACCATATTTGAATATTTATATAAATATTTGAATTAACTAATTACAAAATATTCAAAAAATATTTGGTAACATCAAACCATGATTATATCTAATTAAGTTGAATCAATCTAGTTTTAATTTAAATTAAGTATATTTATGTCTTAATTAAGTGGAATCAATTCAAAATATAAATTAAAAAAAATAAAGAATTTCAAATTCTTACATTTAAATTAAACTTAAATTATTTAATTTTAAATAATATATAAAATTTCAATTTCTTTTAAATTTCTTTATACAAATAACCTATTTTATTATAAAGTATTTCAATTCTTCAATAAATATAATTACCATCATAAAATAAAATATCTAGACATAAAGTTAACAGATGATGCCAATTAAGACAGTTTCTTCACAACTATACATTTCTCCTTAAACTTTATTACCTTTTTAGCTATACATTTATAATGTCAATTTTATATATTATTTTTCTATAAAAATAAAATATATTATGTCACCCCTACTATCCACGATTTAAAGGTGTACGTATTTGTACATGACTTTTCGTTCCATATAATATAAATGGAATTTCAATTTGTTTTAAAATGTTTGTCATTTTAGAAGATAAGAAATCGTAAATATTTTTATAATATTTTCATATATTTGTAATTTCATCTAAAACAGATTTATCGTTGTTGTTTTTTTTAAATCATTATTTATTAAAAATTAGATTACGGTATTTTAACAATTTTAATAAAAATAATTAATAAATTTATTTTTAAAAAATATTTAAAATGATAAGTTATGTTGTCAAAAATATTATAAAAGAAATTATTAAAAAAACATTTTCTAAAAATTAAGACCATGTAAAAGGAATGTTTCCACTCCCAGCTAATAAGTCCATGTAAATATATTCATGGATTTATCTTTTCACTTGCAAGATGGTAATACAATTTTATGTGACAAATTATTTTATTTTAACCCATCATGTGATTATTTAGTCTTTTTATATTACTTACCAAATGCTAATTTATGTATCATTATTATATAATATATATATATATATATATATATATATATATATATATATATATTAAATTTGATCCTATCTTATATTCAAATATCAATTCATAAAAGAGAAATTATTACATAAAATTAATTAAAAAGTACTACTAAAATTTAAATTGAAACTTTAAACCGTGTGTACATAAGTTTTTTTTATAATATTAAATTATATAAAAGGAGAGTTTATATTAAAATAAAAAGTAAAATTACAATATATGTATCTGTATATAATAGTTATAAAATATTTTAATTTTTATTAACCAGACAAGAAAAATATTTTTAATCTGGATGATCCTTTTTCAATATGAAAAATTAAAAGAATTGGTTAACCAATATAAAGATACTAATGGTATATAAAAGAGTAAAAAGTATTTACAATAAAAATCAGTTACAAAATTTAATTTCTATTTTTAATTTACTAGAAATTAATCTTGTTCTTGGTATTAATATAATCTATTATAGTGGTATATGGAAAATTAATATATAAAAGTCACTTTTCTACATCACAGTAAGCTTCAATAGATGTTTATATCTAACAAAATGCATAGCTTTGACACCAAACCCTACATCCTGTTTGGTAATTGTTAATAATCAATTCCAAACTGACCAAGGTTCAATTCCTGGCATTGGGTGGTAGGGTGGTGGTATAAGGAAAATGATATTTAACACCAACACCTTTCTCATACCATAAATGAGGTATTATACAATACCTCTTTTTTTTTTATATTTTTATATATTTTACACATATTATATTATTTTTATAATGGTGTATATTGATGACCGATGATATTTTCGTAAAAAAATTGGTTATATAGACGTCAGTTAGGATATCCCTGACGTCTAATTATTTTTTTCTCCATTTAGACGTGCGGTAATGCTACCCCGACATTTATATTTGATTATAGATATCGGTCCCCACTACATCCAACGTCTATATATATCACAAATATTATTTTTTAAATCAAATGGACGCCATATTAATGAGGTGCCCGACATATATTCCATTATAGACGTCGGTCTCCTGGGCAATTGACGTCTCATTTCTTGTTAAATCAGTGATTGTGAACTTGTAGTTTCGCGAACTTCATCGTCTTCCTTCGTCTTTTCTCTTTGCTTCATTGCATTTTCAAGTGCATTTGATCTCTTTTTGAACAGTTTAAATTTACTTCTAATCCGATTAAAGTAATTTTTGACGTATTATGTTTCATTTGAACCGATTAAAATTAGTTTTCGTTGTGTTTTAGTGTAGTTTTTCTAGTGTCTTTGGGTAGCATAGTGCACTTTCTCCCTTTGCTAGTTTCCTTGTAAGAAAAACTTGTGTTTTTTGGATCTCTTGTGGCATTTCAACCTAAAGCCGAACTTGGGTCCTTGCCTATTTCCATTTCCACTGCCAAAGAAAAAGAATACGGTGACACCCACCGTATTCTTTTTCATTGGCGGTGGGAATGGAACTAGGCAACGACCAAAGTTCGTCTTTGGATTGAAATACCATAAGAGATACAAAAGACGCAATTTTTTCTTACGAAGAAACTAACAAAGGAAGGAGGTGTTGCTATGCTACCGAAAGACAAGAGCAGAACTTCACTAAAACACAACAAACACTTCGTATACGTCGGTTAATGTCATGTTCGATGTTTACAGTACCCTTAGACGTCGGTTAGTGTCACGTCTGACGTCTTTATAGTTCCCTTAGACGTCGAGTAGTGCCATGTATGACGTTTATAACAACCCTTAGATGTCGGTTCATGCCATGTTCGACGTCTTTATAGACGTCGGTCATGTCAGTGAACCGACGTCTATAGCTATGTCGGACCTGTAGAATCCGACATCCCATTAGCGTCACTCTTAAATATGCAGGTTCAGGATGTGACGTTAAAAGGCAAAAGTAACATACGTCTAAAGCTCTTTCTGCACTAGTGTGATACAAAAACTCAATAATCGAGGATTAAGGGTACAATGACACATTTTTACATGAAAAATGTATCTTTAACAACTTTTTTTGACAACTGCTTATGTGATATTTTGTGATTGATCCGTTTCAAATATACGAACCAATAAAATAGTAATACGTAATCTGTTGTCAAAAAGTTGTTAAAATATCATAATGCTTTTTACATTTGTTTGATACATAAGATAAGAGTAAAATATCGTAAAAGTGTAAAATTTTATATTTTTTTTAAGAAAAAAGAAGTAAGAAGTAAGAGAATAAAATAAAATGTAAAAAAATTATGTATGTGAAATTATCATTTTTCTAATTGGTTGTCTTGAAGTAATAGTTACAATGTATCTGGCTCAACTACAACAACTGTGACATTAACTCCAACCCCATTTTCAAAGATTGAGACTTTCTTGAAATATGTATGACCAGATGATCAGATCAGATCAGATCAGATCACTATAACGTATGATCAGATCACTATAATGTAGCCATCTGCATATCCAACTTTCTGAAGTGCAAAAGACAAACTAGTACCTTTCCTTGGAAAATGCAATATATACATATATATGTATATACGTATATGTATATATTCATATTCCAACAAGACAACACTTGTTGTCCTCCTTGTATGCAGATGCAGTCTTGTTCTTGGCAGTACTGTCCATAGCCAGAACGGAACTCGGAAACAAATAGTGTCTACTCTCTCTCTTTCTTCATGTTTGGTTTTACCTATGATTTGGGTCAACAATTTGACTAACTGCATCCATGTCCATCCATCGATCAAATTCAGTGAATAGTTTGTGAAATATCTGATGTATTTCCATGTGGGTTGTAGCTAAAACTTAAAACCAGAAGAGTGTCACGTCTTTACTCGGCAAGCAGAAGCTATGAAACGAGCTTTCCAGCTAAGCTAGCTACTCCAGAAGAGTTTTTACAGTGCAGTGGCTTTGTTGAATTTTTGACCAATCTTCATGCATGCATAGAAGATAGATAGAAGATAGAATAGATTCTGTGTTGCAGAGGGAGATTGTTTGGAGAGAGAAAGAACAAGGTACCTTTCTCCTTTTGTTTTTGTATCTCTGGTGTGAGCAAACTTCTCTGAGTAATTAGTAACCAAACTCCCAAACCAACTGCACATGTTTCAAAGTTTACAACCTTTTTTTAACTTTTTAATTCTTTCCGACAAGACAATGTTGAGATTTGCAAGCTTGAAACTGGTCGGTATCGTCAAGGAGACAATTCAAAAGAACATAAACTGCATAACCGAGCAAAGGAAAAACACAAATAAACCTGTCATTTTATTGTTGCATCAAATGAGTGGTTGAAGAAGCTTCTGTTTATAAGCTACTGAAGAAGTGACTAGAGATGAAGTGGGATAGGACCAACTCTTACATATTTTACAGAATTCAATTACCTCTTAAAATGTTAAATTATAAATTGATAATTAATTAATTTTCATTATTTACAATTTAATTAGATTGTTAGATTCTAATTTCAATTCAGTTAATCTACTGCAATATAGATTTTACTCAATTTTGTTTGATTTGAGTCATATATTGAATTAAATCTCAGTTGAAACTAACATGTTCTACTCTAAATTTGGTTAGTCATGATTTTGAATTAATTCGATCTAAAGTATGATTTGACTCAATTTAACTTGATTTAACTTAACGTGTGATTTGATTAGAATGGTTGATATATGAACTAACTTTATTAATAGAGGCTAATTTAGACACTAAATCTTTTCTTTTCATGATTAAAATTTTGATAACAAATATTAGAAATCAATTTAAAATCTTATTCACGTACCAATTATAATTTTTTATTTATAATAAATTATTTAAAATATTAATAAGTTTTAGTTTATAAATTAATCATCATAATAACTAATTATATTTTGTCTCGAAAATTGATTGTTATTTAAAGATTTCACTATGATTTTAGTCTCGTAAAAAATTAAATATTTTTATATTATTTGTATCTAAGTTGTTTTCTATTTCATATGAAAAATATAAAAATGTCTTTATTATAATAGTGATATACTTTGGAACTAACTAACTCCATAAAATCAACTTAAAGCTTCTGATATATTAAAATCTTCTTCATTGAAAGCCTTTCAAACATTATTTATAAGTCATCTTATACTCATTCTTTGTTGTTAGTCTAAAGAAATTATATCAGTAAATTAAGTAAAAAAAAACCATATAAACTACCACTAAACTTATATATCTATCTCATAAAAATACTGTGGAGCGTGCACTGTATACTTTAAAATTTGAATGTATATACTTTTTCAGTCAAAATTTTTAAACATACAAAGTCAAATATACTCGATTGTGCAAAGGGAAATCATTTATGCATGAAGTTCGTTCATTGATTGGTCGTCCTTCAATTCGAACTATATTGTATACAATAATATCCGATATAAAGTAAAGAAAATAAAAATTTCTTTATCTGACGACACTGAACAAGAAAAGTCACAATTCTTTCTAGTTGAGTT
This sequence comes from Vigna radiata var. radiata, assembly GCF_000741045.1. Lineage (NCBI taxonomy): Eukaryota > Viridiplantae > Streptophyta > Magnoliopsida > Fabales > Fabaceae > Vigna > Vigna radiata. Next base: position 549,154 of record NC_028359.1, on the reverse strand, counting down.
TTCATTTCTCTTTTCTCTTCTGTCTGGGTTTCCATTCAATTTCCTCACGAAAATGGTAAAAAACAGTACTGGATCACTTTTCCTTTACGTACAAAAGTAATGCATTTAAAATTATTTCTTTCCAATTTACTCTCTAGTTGTTTTCGTTGTTGTTAATTTTCTCAACAGTGGTGAAAGAAAACCTGTCATACAAAATCATATTTCATCTTTGTTGAATACAACGTTTTTGGTGGTATCGTGTTTGGTTCCAACGACATTTTCGTTCCATTTCGAATTCTCTCTACTGTGGCTAAAATACAAAGAGAAAGTTTCTAGGAATAGTAAAAATCGAAAGAGCAGCAACTTTGAATAGATTTGATCCACTTTAGCTAAAAAAGTGAACAGCTTACAGCGAAGCATAAGCATGATGGCACTACGTACACTAGAGAATCCAAACAACAGAGTCGGTGATCCCTTTTTTTCTTTTCCCTACACACCCAAGTACAAAAGCCGATCATCCTTCGGTTTGGCTAAAACCGGAAAGACCAACCAGAAACAAAACAACACAAAACCAAAATAACCTACAAATTTTTCATCTTTTTGCTAATCCTGCACTGGGTATCTAACTCCTGCAGCCAAAGCACGTTGCTGCTCAATCTGTTCATTACCAAGTAACAAAAACGTGATTATGCTTTCATAATACATATATATGGTACAGTGCAATGCAACATTACCTGAAACAATTCATGCAATTTGTTCTTGAGATAGCAGTATTCATGCTCCAGCATCTCCAACGCTCGCAAGCAGCTGCAAAATAGCTGTGTGTTAGAATTGGCAATGGCTATTAACAGATATGGAAACACAATTTTAAAAGTGCTCATGATTGAGCGAGGCATCGTAAAGACACGGTATTTTAATATTCCAAAATATGAGAACGTGCGAACACGAACATTTGCAAAAGGGAATATTGCAATAAATGGATAAAGTGTGAGATGATTAGAAGAAATGGAAAAAGGGAAGTGGCGATGGAGAGTTAGAGAGTGAAAAAGTTGCACGAAATCAGAGGGAATAGTGATTGGAATAGTTTGGCAAATGGCACCCACCCAGCACGGTTATTCTGCTCAGCAGCAGCACGAAATGCAACGCAAACGTTTCTAACTCTCTTCGCGCCAATGCTCGAGCTACTTCCCATGAACTGATTCAAATGATTCCCCATTTTCTTATAATCCGAAAACTCCCTCTCCATGCTGCATTCATTAGTAATATTCATCATTGCATCGTCACTCAAACCAAACCAAACCAATCACTTGCTCATAATAATAGCTATACTGGTCTACTCACAGTACTAACTCCGCAAAAAAATACCAAGAAAGAGAAGAAGATTTATTACAGCGAAGCTCTGAGATTGGTGAGAAGCTTTTCTGATTCATGGAAATAGATGTTGACAACCTCGGATACGAAGTTTGGGGAGGTCTCATCCTGCAGCTGCTGAAGCTGCAAGAATTGCTCATCCAACACTCCCTGATCAAAGCAAAACAGACAAACAAAACAGCATGCATTCATGTTGCATGTTTTACTACATATGTAATTAGAATTACTACATGCATGTTCTGTTGTAAGATGAAAATTTAAGAAAAAATAATGAGTAGTGAAATGAAACCTGGTGGAAGAGGAAGGCAAGGAGACGGTTCATGTCGGCCCACAAGAGGTCGGCACCCAAACCAAGCATCCACAGTGGCAGACCCGTTTTGGCTGACTCTAACAATTCACTTAACTTTTCAAAGTGTTTTCGAGTGGCCCTTAATGGAACACCCTACGCTGCCAATGCAGTGTTGTTGTTGTGTTCTGTGTATAATATATATACATACACACATATGTATACATACATATATATATATAAAATATGCAGACTCAAACGCAAAACTCCTTAACTTTCTGTCTTCTTTTCTTCTATTCCACTTTCCTTCATGTTCTTCTACATGCACCACAGTACAAACCCACTCTTGGACCACATTCTGGGACCCTCTTCTAAGTGCTTCTTTACAAGGCTGAGATAAAATATAAAAAATGATTAAACAAAACTGATAACTTTCTAATGGTTTGTATTTTTAAAATGTTTGAGATAAGATGAAACTTAACGAATTTAATGTTTTAAATACATAAAACGAGTAACAGTAACGTTTCATGTCTTTGAGTTCTGTGATCCCAACAGAAATAAATGCACCATTAATGATTTTCATGTAAACATATGAAAATCATAAAGACTCAACCTTTAGTGTGTAATTAATTATTGTAATTAATCAGTATGCGTTATTATGGAAAATAAAATGAAAGGGGCGTGCAGTTTTTGTAGGTTATCGAGGTGAGTGTGCGTTATCTTCCGGACCATCCTACATACCCTCACTGCAAGTGTTTGTGTTGGAGGTATGGGTATGAAACCAACCTGCTGTCCAGGTAACCGGTCACTTGGCATGCGCCTGTCTTCTGCAAAATGCTGCGCCTTTGCAGCCTCTCTTCCCACCCGACAGCACCTGCAGCCGGTAACCTGTCAGTCACCACCCCTCTTCTCTGTCAGTATTAACCCATCTCAATTTTCATTGTAATAACTGATTAACTTTGCATGTTAAGGATAATCACTGCATAAAATCTGATTTTTACAAACTGGTTTTACTGTGTTAAGTATATTTACTTAATAATTAAGTATATATTATATATATATATATCTGGAAAAAGCTAAGGTCTAAACTTAAATATGCATGCAGAATTGACATGACATGATAGAGGTAGTAGGGGTGGAAGGTTAAAGGCGTATATAAATGCATGGAGTGTGTCTGAGAATTACAGATGTTGTGCCTTTTTCTGTTCGTGGAAAATAAGGGGGTCGTGACAAGACAAAGGCTCATGAAAATGGTTCACCTTTCTCATGTTTTTTGAATGAAACTTTTTCCACTTTCCCGAGGTAAACGAAAGGAAAAAGGAAAACGCTTGTTCTGTAGGTAGGGTTAGTGAGGATGCATCGAAACGAGGGCATGGAAGAGAAGAGAGAAATTTTCAAGTTTGAATGTGATAACGGGCGTTGAACAAGGCTCATGCGTGTACACTGTGGAAAAAGTTTAGTCCATGCTGGACACGTGGTTCGTTATGGGTTACTTAGGGTTTTTTTGTCTGTAATACCACAATGAGTTGCAGAAGCCATTGTTAATGGAAGATGAGAACAACACTTTTCAATTCTACTGTCATTGGTGATGATGGACCACCCTATATTTTTTTATTATATATATATATATATATATATATATATATATATATATATATATATATATATATAAAAGAATGTAAGTGGGGTTCAATTCACATAATCAATATAAACAAATCAAATATCACACTTTTACATTCATTTTGATATAAAATATAAAGATAAAATATAATAAAAATATAAACTTTTATATCTTTTAAAAAAAATAATGTTAAATAAGTATAAAAAAATTAAGTATATAAAAGATTGTTTTTCATTTACCTCAATTGTTTACATATTGGATTAAATATTTTATTGGATTAAATTAGGTTAGATAATAATGTAGTGTATGTACGAGTTTAAATGCTATAAATTCAACCCAATCTTATTGCATACACAATATATTGTTTATTTTTAATGGTTTTTCTGTATAAAGAAAACAATAATATAATCTATTGTGTGAATGTTATATGAATGTAACATATTATTAGAGAAAATGTTTTAATCTTTGTATTTTTTTAGATTGAATTAATAAGTTGTAAAAAAGAGTCATGATTGTTGTTTTAATATTTTAGTATTAATTTTATGCCTATTGTGAATTACTTAATTGTGTGACTCAACTCAATTTTGTTATAGTTGGGTTGGATTTACGTTGTTAAATAAATAAGACTTATTCAACTTTTTCCAATGAAATTTAATTAGATTGAGCGTGAAGTTAGATTTAATCAAAATATTTAGTTTATTATAACTTTTTCCAATGAAAGTTAAAAATAAATATTCAAAAAATGAACTATGTAAGAAATTTTTTATAAATTAATTTATAATACTTATTTTAGAGGGAAGAAAGCAATGTATATGTTTGAATTAAAGATGATAGTGATGGTGATGCAATAGAAACCCTATTATTGAATTCTTGCAAACAATGCTTTTGGGCCATATTCAGATCGTTATCAATTCATTCCCTTTACAGCTTCGAAATTCCAAATAACACGAATAGCAGTGTTCTTCTGTTCTTCTTCTATACAAGTCAAAACCTCAAATCATGCTCTTATTTTCATATAATTGTCACAACTATGAGGTCATTAAGATATGCTGATTAGGTTATAAAGGTAGCCATGAATGTTGGTTGCTTCAATGCTCGAGGTTCTTAGGGTTTTCTTTTTTCTCAACAATGTAAGAACTCACTTTATTGGGATTAATGCTCATGAAAATTGTGTCATTACCAAACTCAATAATCTTATATCGATTAAAAGTTTAGGTAAGATGTAATTTAAAATTTTTATTTCTTCTTTTATTTTTTAGACGTTTTTTAAAGATAAAATTGTGATATTATTTAGAAACTGATTCTATAGAATGATATCTTTAAAATCAATTATTAAAGTCAATTATATATATATATATAAGTGATAGATATCATCACTAAGATAGACTTATAAATAATATTTCAAATTATTATTTCATATAAAGTTTAAGAATAAAATTATTAAAAAACAAATAAGTGGTACAATAATAGTAATTTACTTTTGTGAGTAAGAATAACTTCTAATCTATGATTTGAATACTAATCACATCCCTTATTGAATTTGTAATAAATTATAGGAAAATAGTACTTGTTATATAAACTCAATGTCTTTGGCAACATTAAAACGTGTTTTAAAAATAAATAATTATGGGTAAAATTATGTGTTGAAACTAATTATGTTTTTCTTACTTCTGTTATAGACCATAATTACACAGGCCATGCATGGTCCGGCCCATTGGGAATTAGATCAGCCCATTAGTTTTTTAGAAAGTTATCAAACCTTATTGTTTAACTTTCTGAATAGCCCGTCTAGCTCAGTTGGTAGAGCGCAAGGCTCTTAACCTTGTGGTCGTGGGTTCGAGCCCCACGGTGGGCGTTTTCAATTTTAACTTTGGATGTTTTTTTTTCTTTTTTTGTTTGGTGACACAAAACACGACAACTCACGAAAAGTCAACAATGAATATTCGACATTTAAGTGGACGGTGAAAGCCCGAAGAAAGAAATCCAAAAACATGGGACGGTGCATCAAAACTGTAAGCAAAACATGTTCAAGTTGAAATGAACGTGTGAACGTGTCTGCCACAATGGTCTACTCATCCATTCTACTGCACAAAGTTTGGTTGATAATATTCAAATGCCACTGCCTGGAAATGTGGTGGGACCAATGCCATAAAACAACTTCTGCATTTGTTTTCAATCTTACATTTATTTGGTAGATAAAATGACACAGTTTTACATTTATGTGACCGATAGAATGATACACTTTCATTTGATAGAATAATCATAAAGAAACACACTTGATTTGTAATGAAATTATGACTAAATGAGTTTGGCTTCAGAGCCACTCAGTTTGCGTTACTACACACAGTGAAGAGTACTGTGTAGCCAGTTAGTTGCCTTGGTATGAATAGGGAAGGATAAGAAAGAAACTGTTCCAGAGAGATAATGAAAGGTGACAAGGAGAGTATTGAATATTCTTCTCTATTAGTCAATAGTAACAAGGATAGGTTTATTTGTGCTATACTGTAATTCTACTGCACAAAAAGCCTAGCAGTGAATCCAAATTCAAAATTTAGCCCCCAATATATATGGTCAAAACCAGCATTCATGTCCCTACCAAAAATTCATTTTACTATTATTTCCAGACCCCTTTTAGTTATCCTTGGACAAGGACAGAAATTGTGTTTCATGTGGTTATTGTATGATTATTGAATGCCATTCTCTGCTTCTGAGTCTCTGAGGGTAACTTGACTTCACTGGCCAACCCAATAGCTTGGAGAAATCTCACAACATACCAAGTCATGTCTAGTTGCCACCATTCTAGTCCATGTCGAGCTGAATACTCAAAAGCATGGTGGTTATTGTGCCAACCTTCACCAAATGCAAGCAACGCCACCCACCTACCAAATTTAGTAACCAAACAAAGTCTAATATCAGATAAAACAAAGATATATACATAAGATATCTACATAAGATATCTACATAAGATAATTCACCCAAACTATGAAACTCCATCAAACTATGAAAAGTTTTAAGGTAAGAAAAAATACCAATTATTTCTGGACAGGTCTCTGGTATTCCAGGCCTGATTCCCCCAAACATGGCAAGCTGAGTTTACAAACCAGGTTATGTGATAAACCCAAACAATCCTCACTCCCTGCGTTTATAAAAGAATGTTGTGATTCAAGTAATCTACCAAATTGGTCATCCATTTTCTTTGTCTGATATGTGTTCTACTTAAAGAAAGACATGCTTTTTAAAGTGAAAGTAAAATGAAAGCAACTTTTGGTACCATTCCCCAAACTAGGAAAGGAAATCCTCCAGCTGCATATAGAAGGGCTCCCAAAGCAAAAGGGTGGAGAAGGTAAGTGCTTCGGAGAAATCTATAAAAAGGTTGCTTCTCTAAATCACCAACATTGTTTGGCTCTCCACACTGCATATACATAAAATATCTTATAATAAGTTTACAAATACGATAACTAAGGTTGTTTGGTCTTGCAGAAGAAGCAATCGTATGATACCTATACATACATGAATAAATACATACCCTTTCTATGATAGAATTGGTATCAAAGAGCCAACTCATATGGCTGAACCAGAAGCCTTCGGTGGGGCTATGAGGGTCTCTCTCAGTGTCACAAAACTGATGATGGTATCTATGTGTGCTTACCCAATCAATTGGGTTCCCCTGCATCACCACAACAAAACCAAAAATCCAAAGCATGAAGGAAGAGACGGAAAAGGAAGAACGGAAACGTTTTGAAGAAACAAAATCCACCTGAAGTGCCAGAACCCCACAATAGGCAAAGGAATATTCAAGCCATTTGGGAAGCTTGAAACTCCTATGAGAAAGGTTCCTGTGGAAAGAAAGAGTGATGCCAAAAAGGCCAGTGACAACATAGAGAGCCACAGCCACCCAAAATGCAGGCCAATTGAAATGGAATGGAGCAAAGAGGCAAAGCACATGCATTGCCAACACAATCCCAGCAGTGCCAACATCCAAAGAGCTCCATTTTCTCCCAAAGAAAACACTTCTCTCTCTCTTCACCTCAACTTCAGACAACAAAATCTTTCTGTGTTTCAATGACTCTGCCTCCAAACCTTCTCCGAATCCTGCATTGGCTTTGGCTGTCACTGCCAAATTATAGGTAAAGGGATTGCTTTTAAGGGAAATTTTGCTTTCTTTTCGGTTAAAGTTAAAGTTTTTAACGGAGCCAAGGCCAAGAACAGTAGTATTATCCCGCCGTGGGATTGAGCGGTGAAGGGTGGTGCAGCCATTAAAAATGGGGTTTTTAGGTTGAGTGGTGATGAGAGCCATAGGGAATTGAATTGAATTGAATGGTTGTGTTGAGTTTTGTGAAAGTTGTGTTGGTGGGATAATTGGTTTGGGTTTTAAGGTGGTGAAGGTGATTGTGACATGCAAGTGCAAGTGACCAAGCAAAGCATTAACAACTTGTGGTGTGGCCGGTGTCAGGAAAATGGATTTTGAAGAGAAATTTTGAAGAGAAATTGAAGTTATTAAAGCAAGTGGAGACAGAGAGAGACAGAAGGATAAGACGCATACCCTGAAGCTGCTGATTGTGAATCACATTGCTTCAAGAGATTCCTCTATCAAAGTTCTGATCTTTTCCTTCCTCATATAAAAAACACAACTTTGTTTTTTCTTCTATCGGTATTCAAAATTAAGAGATACCCTTTTGCTTGTTCTACTCATCTGATGGAGCTTTGCATTTAGTTCTTCATGTTAATTTGAGAAAAAACAAGATATTGATCCTTGTTTCACACCATTAGTATGGATGTTGATTGGGTCAAATTCTTTGATAATTTATTTAGAGCTAATCTAATTTTATTTAATAAGATTAGATTGAATTGGATAGTGATATTTAGACAACATTTTTTTGAAATCATTTGAACATTGATTACGTGTCAATATGTGATTGGTTAAAAATTACTTCACAATAATGTTTTTGATTATTATTATTGATTGTAGAATAATTTTTGACCAATCATAGATTGATATGTAATCAATGTTTAAATGTTGTAAAAAAAAATTGTCTAAATATCATTATTTTTTTAATATATTGAATAATGATATGTATTTTTTTCTATTGAATTTGTCTAAATTCTCACCATCTTAAACTAACAATTCTATAAAATTAATGTATATATATATATATATATATATATATATATATATATATATATATATATATATATATATATATATATATATATATATATATATATATANTATATATATATATATATATATATATATATATATATATATATATATATATATATATATATATATATATATATATATATATATATATAAATTTTTAGAACTTAATTTATGGTTACAATGCAAACAATTTATATTATTATAATTGTAATTGACTATTTATAATACAAAATATTCTTTTTTTCATTTTATACTAATAAAAAAACTATTTAATTAACTTACTAAATAAAAAATAATTTTTAAATTAATATATAAAAATGAGTTGGATTACAAAAAAAAAAAAAAAAATGGGTTGATCAACAATGAACTGACCTTAATGTTTTGGGTTAGTGTGAATTCACATGGCATTATTTCAAAAAGAAAATTGCAAATGAATATAACTTGTACATTATAACTATATTACTAAATACTTTTGTTGGTATATATATATATAAATAAGTATCTCACTTTAATGATAATAAAAAAATATATTAAAAAAATTGTGTGTGTTGTATAATAAATGTTTGATTTGAGAACATTTTGTTAAAAAGAAAATATCTACAAAATTTGACTAAAATGAAGCTCTATCAATTATCTTCTTATAAAAATCTTTATATTTCTCTGTCATGCCGCTTACCAGTAGCCACTTTCTACACGCACACTGAAAAATATCATTTATCTCTTGCTATCTCTTGGCTATTATAAATTTGGACATGTTCTCTTCTTAGATTTCACTTCTCTTCTTCGATATTCTGTCATACATAAATGGCTGCAACCAATGCTTCTTTCTTTGCTTCTTCCACGCAGCCATGTTTGCCTGTGTCTCCAACCATTTCAAACACGCTATGTCAGTCTCCTTTATCTCATTTTATGCCATATTTTGTCAACTATAGGGTGTTTTATTTTGTATTAAAGTTTAGATTTTGCTGCAAATGGCCATGTGATTTGAATATGCATATTTTTTTTTTATGGGTACTCTTATGTGTTTATATCTTTCTTGATTGCTGCTAAAAGTCCAAACCTTTGTAGGAATCAAAATTAACAATCATTATCAGAACATTAATAAAGCTAAAACCTGTTGTGTTCTCACAGTAGCCTTAAGATATGCTCTGATCCTTTTCACAATTCCTTCCTTTAATTATTTCTCACTTTAGTGGTGGCTGTTGAGTTGTTATAATCCTTTCAATTTAATCATATCAGTGTTGGAAAAGTCCATTAAAAATCAATTTATAATATATTAAAAATTGATTTTGTGAAGTTGAATTACATTTACACTCAAGTTTTTAATCATCAGTACTGAATTCTTTGATAAATTTATGAATTAGTTTCCTAATCCTTTTTCTACAGTGAAAAGTAGTATGAACTAGTCATTTCTCATGCAGCTAGTCCTTTTCTAAATGTGTCATTATCAAAAAGTTACCCTGTGAAGAAAAAGCATATGAAAATTAGCAAAAAGATCAGTGCTGCTGCTGTTGCAACACCAACAACAACTACTGAGGAAATTAAAGAGTATGAATTCCCCTTTTTAATAATACCATTTACTACTTTTGCTTCTTTTTCACTTTGTATGATACATATTGGGATGGTGCTCAAGTTATACAAATAAAAGTTAGTTTTGGATAAACTTATTATAATGGCATTATCTACTGTTAATGTTTACAGGTACAAGCTTCCTTCGTGGGCTCAGTTTGAGATTGGAAGGGCTCCTGTGTATTGGAAAACAATGAATGGCCTCCCTCCTACCTCAGTAAGTGTAACTTTATCAGTAAACTAATTGAAAAATGCATCATAATCAATTAACTTATAGTAAATATTTTTACAAATTTTGGCAGGGAGAAAAGCTAAAGCTTTTGTATAACCCAGCAGCAGCTCAACTAGTCCCTAGTGAAGAATTTGGAATTGCTTTTAATGGTAATGTTTTGCCAGCAAAATATTTGGATTCTTTATGAACAGACATAGAAGTGTCAAGAACAAGTGACATAAACCACACACTGTTATTCTGAGTTTGAAACTTACCATTCTATGTTTGAAATTACTTACCAGTTTCATGTTTCACATGAAAGTCAATTTATAATATATAACTAGATGTAAACTTTCATGTCAGTTTTGTAATTTCAAGTTAGACTAAATAGTAACATTTCATCCATTCAGGAGGTTTTAATCAGCCAATTATGTGCGGTGGTGAGCCAAGGGCTATGCTTAGAAAAAATAGAGGCAAAGCTGATGCTCCAATATATACCATTCAGATATGCATTCCAAAGCATGGTAATATGATGCTGTTGTTTCTGTTTGTACTTTGCAGACAAAAGCATTCAATGTTATCTTGTTTACATCTCTTTTTTGTGCAGCTCTGAACTTGATCTTCTCATTTACTAATGGAGTAGACTGGGATGGTCCATACAGACTGCAATTTGAAGTTCCCAAAGCCTTAAAGAACAAGCCAATTGAGTTTTTTAATAGGGTAATGAACACAACTTTTCTCTCTTGTGTGTTCACTTGGGGTGATCGGGGTGATCGGAGGTGATTGGGGGAGAGTGATTAAGTGAATTTTAGGATAATATTTTTTTTGTTGTTTATTTGAGTGAATTTGGAGGTGAACGAGAGTGAATTTTGAAGTAAATTTTTTTAATTTGTCATATAAACTAAATCCTACACCAATTCTCACAAATTTTATTTCAAAATTTACTCTAGTTTATCTCCAAATTCACTCAAATAAACAACAACAAAAATTATCCTCAAATCCACTCAATCACTCTCCCCAAATCACCTCCAATCATCCCCAAGTGAACACACCTTAATCAACTTCCTCTAGTGGAATAGGGTAATGCACATAGAGATATCTAATGGAACATTCATACATGTGAGAATTTAGTACTTTGATGAATATCCACTAAAGATCCATCACAACAAAATAACAACATAACATTATGTGAGAATTTAGCACTTTTATTTTCTGAACTGGCTGTGCTGTTATTATGTGGCAGGGTTTGGCAGATGAGCTGAGTAAAGAAGGAGCATGTGAGCAGGCAATATTTCCAGACACAAACATAGTTATAGCAAGATGTGCTATGATTGGTAATTTGTCAAAAGAAGGGGTGAGAACATTCTTCCATTTTTCAGTGTCTTTACTCTTTAACATAATCCTTTTCCTTGAACACTTTCAGTTTCTTAATGATGAATGAAAACATTGATGCAGGGTGATCGCTGCGATCTGAATCTTGTTTTGGGATGCACAGATCCTAGTTCTCACCTGTACAACCCACTAGCCAATGTAGATGATGGAACATGTCCAATTGATTTGGATTCTGAGTCTGAGGATTAGCATTATACTTTTCATGAATATTCATTTGGATCATACTTTATGTTGGTTTTAAGTACATAGATAGTGTATATTGTATATAAATCCACTCTTGAAATTGAACATTGTCATGTTTGGTTTAGCTGTGGTCTTTAAAAACAATGGTTTTGCTAAATTATTTTTGTCTTCAATTTGTTGTCGTATGTTAAAATGGATTGAAATTCGTGAGTTAATTTGATCTGGGTTAGAATTGGATTAAATTGAAAAAAAACTAAATTTTGATATAAGTCAATTTTATCTTCAGATCATTAAGAACCCGGTTTAGTCAAATTGAATTCTTGATAAGTCGAATTGACTTATCAATCCAACTAATTTTGTTTTTTGGAATTTAAAATATTATATTTTTTTATTTTGAATTGTCTGTGAAGTTTAAAATTATTTTGGATTGAAATTTGTTTACTTTTAGATTAAAAAAGATTTTTTATTTTTTTTAATTAAAAAATAAATTTATAATTAAGTAAGTTAGTGAATTAACTTATTTAATTTATCAATTCATAGTGATTCAAGTTGGATTCAAATTTTTTTAACTCATAACATATCAAACTAGATTGAATGGGATCACCATTTTTAATAATATTTTAATCCATGTTTTCTTTTTCTCGTACAGCCCAAAGTTTAATTTGTTTAAGTATACATAATATTATCAAATTACATACTTAGTAATAAAGATTCATTCAATTTCATAATCACAAGTTTGAATTAGTTGTTAGAATGATCAATCTTATAGCCTGTTGAGATTTAAATTATTTATTAGAGTTTAATAATTAAATAATTCTAACATCTCATACTCAATTTATCTCGCAAAATTGATTTCAGATATGATTTCATCAATTTTAATTTTGAAAAGTTTATTTTAGCAGTCACAATAAATACAAGTAATGTTAAACAATATTCTATAAGCAATGTATACATTTGAAAAAGAAGTTATTATCTGTATATAAAGTTTAATATTTTTAAAAGTGTATGTAATTTCATTTGTTATAATTCCTTTCACGACGTTTATTTTTGAAAACAAATTAAGACTTTCAACGTGAGAATGTTAATCAAAACTAAATATTTTCAAGACTAATAAAATATTTTTTTAGTTCATGTTCTTCCGAAATTTTGAAGTTATTTGAATCAACCAAAACCCAAATATATTTTTCATATTATAAAAGTATTGAAGTTTAAATTTATTGGAATATGAAATTGATACGAATATTCAAATCAAGAAGAAATTAAAAATATCAATATAGAGATATGCACGCATCATTTTCCCACGTATTACTATAATATAATTGGAACGTGAAATTTAAATTTTTGGAATATGACATTGATAGGACTAATCAAATTAAAAGAAAAAATTAGAATGACCAATAGAGTGCAATGCACCCATCATTTTATCATTTACTATTATATTATTATTATTATTATTATTATTATTATTATTATTGGAAAGTTAAGTTTAAAATTTTGTTATACACAGTCATATTACTACATTCAGAAGACCAAAGCAAAAATTAATTAAAAACACCAAAGACTTAGAATTTTTTTATAAAACTCACTAAATATTAAAAAATAAAATGATAAATATTGCAAGAAGCAACACCAATAAAAAAGAAATTGACTTTGGAATTCAAGTTGCAGGGAACATAAAATTTTTACACATTTCAAAATGCTTCTTTTAATATTAAAGTCAGTGTTTTTTAATTCCTTTCATTCTTCCATCACGCAGTGAATTATTAAAAAGCAGCCTTATACGATTATTCATCCATCTATCTCTGATCTCTCTGACTTTGCTGCCCAAACAGAAGAAACTTGCATATGCAAACAAACACAACATTCAAATCAAACTTCAACACACCCAAAGTTTAAAATCTTAACTTCATTTGCTGTGCAAAATCTTAAATCTGATGTAATAATAATCAAAACTTCATTCCTTTAATCATCGGATCATGGCAAGGGAATTCCAACTTAGACAGCAGTAAGAAAAACAGACTCAACTCAGAACACTGTAATTAAGACTACTTCTATTCTGATACAACCTTCTATAGTATCATTCTCTGATCTTTTCTTTTCTTTTCTACAATTCAGAGTCTCACCCTTTTGTGTACTTTTTCCAATGAATAAATGATCTTTGGCATATTATGCACAATGTTCAGGAAAAATCGTGCTTTGTGGTGAGAGCAGCACCTTTCCTTTTGCTATCTTCGTACTTGCCTGCCAAAGAATCAAAAAGAATTCCAGCACCAACCCCTACAGCCAAATCAATAGTGTAATGGCCTCTGGTACCAAGCAACCTCACAGCTTGCAAAACGTTCAGCACATCAAAAGTCCAAGCCAATTCCTTCCTCTGCATCCTTCTCATGTCCAACGAAGCAATCACCGACCCTGCAACGTGCCCCGAAAAGAACAAGAAAAAAGACACGTTTCCGACAGGGAAGTCCGCACCAGAACCCAAAAATTCCTATTCACCATAAAAAAAGTTTGAATAATCAAAAGCAAAACATTCTACATGGTTTGTTGAATTTCCTCTTGTTTCTATTATTGTATGGCTTTCTCAAAGTAAAGAAATTTCTGAAATTACAAATTTCATCTAAACTTAAACACCAGCTGTTATTTCAATCTTTGGACGTATACCCTTCAGTTAAATGTTATACAAAACGTTTGGACCTGCATAATTACCAGATTGCAGTGATTCTGAAAACCTTCTTTTTCTCTGGTTTCAAAGACTAAAATGAAAGGACAACGTGTAACACTTTTAGGGCAAGATAGATAATAATAGTAATGAACCCTTTTGGTGATACCCTGCTAACTTTAGAATCAAGGTAAAATGTTGATTCTAAAGAAAAAAATAAACAACACAATTATCTGAATTGCATGTAAGTTTTATCAAATGGAGAAAGCTTGATAAAACTCTTTTAGTGATGTTCTCTGATTAAGACTAGAATTTAGTCATATAAACATTCATTAATTAAGCAAAATAACAAGAAAAAACTGAAATTCGAAATCAGAGAAAACTACGACCAAGAAAATGTGTCTATGCTTTGGTTTTATAGAAACTGAATGAATGATCACCTGAGGCAACGGGAGCTGGGTGGAGTACCCCAAAATCCCACGACATGTGAACATGAACAATGTTGAAATGGTGGCTCTGGGGCGACCTTCGATCAGCCACGTCCACAAGATATAAGTCGTTTGCATTCCGACAAACACCTACGCGTCTCAAAAGCCATTAATGCAAAGAATAAAAAAATTAAATAAAAAAAAAAAATGCCGCGAGATCAGATTTTGAGACCAGCCCATTTTGCATTTCCTTCAAACAAGTCGATTCCGCAGTTACCCACAAGAAAAATCCGAAACAAGAAAGAATCCCATATATTCAGATCTGAGAAAGCGTAAACGACGTACCGTATTGAGCGCGGCCAAGAGCGTGTTGAGGTCGGGCGACGACTCGAGGATGGCGTGGAGGTGGCGCGTGGCGATGAAGCCCAAGTCGAACGGCGGCGACGACGGCGGCACCATGAAGAGCGTGTACTCCACGCCCATGAAGAAAAGCAGCCCCAATGCGAATAAACACGGTATCCAATGGTGTGTGGCCACGTGGACAGCATCGGCAACGGTCCATTTCATGAAGGAGGCGTCGGAGAAGTGCGTAGAAGCGGTTTTGGCCATGGCGCCGTTTGCCACCTTAACGCCGTTGGCCGGAGTCGTATGGTTATTGGCCCTGCGCTTGACGGAGGAGGGCTTACCGGCGCCGTTCATGACCGTTGAAGATAGCTTTTTGAAGTGCGGAAGTCATAATGAAGCGAATGGTTTTAAAAGCACAGAATGCGGAGTGGTGGCGGAGTTTCTTAAGTTACGCTAAGGTTAGTTTTTCCTATGCACAAATGACAACTCTTTTTTAACCATTTTATGACAACAGGATACGTGTTATTATTTTATATGTTTGTTTGAATTTATTTTTAAAAAAATATTTGAAACGGACCAATCATAGACTTTTTTCTCTTTTCCTATACAGTCTTTCTTTCTTTCATCGTCCACTCGTGATTTTCTCTTTTCGTATTTTTCTCTTTTAAACAGTTAAAGAAAAAGAAAAAAAAGTCTCTTTAATAATTTATTTTGATAACTTTTTCGTATACATGAGAGCTTATGATTGATCCGTTAAAATATTTTTTTAGAATAAATTCAAATAGACCAATAAATTATAAGGCTTAATACTCCTTTGGTCCTCGTATTTGTGTGAAAATCTCAGTTCGGTCCTCAAGTTTTGAACTGTCTCAATTAGATCATAATTTTTGTAAGAATGTACACATTTTACCACAACCGTTAACTGATCTCAAACGGCGTTAAGTTTGGCTGACGTGTTGGCTTAATCCCTTATTGGTCCTCGTATTTGTGTGAAAATCTCAGTTCGGTCCTCATGTTTTGAATTGTCTCAATTGGGTCATAATTTTTGTAAAAGTGCACACATTTTACCCTCAATCGTTAACTGATCTCAAACGGCGTTAAGTTTAGGTGATTGCACTGGTTACGCGAGTTTTCTGGTGACTTTATTTTTTGAGCCTACAAAATAATTTGTGTAAAATCCCTGTAAACTAAATAATAGGCATTGTGCCACGTGAAACACTGCTTATTTTAAAAAACAATTCATATAATTAAATAATTGCACTGGTTATGCGAGTTTTGTGCCACGTGAAACACTGCTTATTTTAAAAAACAATTCATATAATTAAATAATTGCACTGGTTATGCGAGTTTTCTGGTGACTTTATTTTTTGAGCCTACAAGATAATCTGTGTAAAATCCCTGTAAACTAAATAATAAGCACTGTGCCACGTGAAACACTGCTTATTTTAAAAAACAATTCATATAATTAAATAATACACGTCAACATGTCTTCTGGCTACCTACGAGATAATCTGTGTAAAATCCCTATAAACTAAATAATAGGCATTGTGCCACGTGAAACACTGCTTATTTTTAAAAACAATTCATATAACTAAATAATACACGTCAACATGTCTTCTGGCTACCGTATCAGCTAAACTTAACGCCGTTTGAGATCAGTTAACAATTGGGGGTAAAATGTGTGCACTTTTACAAAAATTATGACCCAATTGAGACAATTCAAAACTTGATGACCGAACTGAGATTTTCACACAAATACGAGGACCAATAAGGGATTAAGCCAACACGTCAGTATACCACGTCAGTTAAACTTAACGCCGTTTGAGATCAGTTAACGGTTGAGGTAAAATGTGTGCATTTTTACAAAAATTATGACCCAATTGAGACAGTTCAAAACATGAGGACCAAACTGAGATTTTTACACAAATATGAGGACTAAGAGAGGTATTAAGCCAAATTATAATATGTGTTCCATTGTCAAAAAGTTATTAAAAAAAAGTGATTGAAATATCATTCTCTTAAAAAAAATTCTGACTTGTGTTGTGATTGGTGTTGCATGTGACTTTTTATTATGCCTTTTGGGTTTCTGTGGTCACAAAGCATTCATGTTGCATTTAATAATCGGATAAAGATTTTTTTATAATATTCTTTTACAACATTTTAATATTATTTAATTGTTATTTTTTATTAGTCTAAAATTATTTTATAATTAATAATAATAATTGTAAACATTATTATGAACAAATTATAAAATGATACATAAATAATTTTAAAATTTTATCAAAAAATATTGTCAAAGTATTATTATTCTTAGTAATTTAATCTTTTAATGTTATGATATAAGTGTTGGTAGTTTATATAATTTAAACACTTTCATTAAACAGTTAAGAAATATAGATTTTAAGTCTAACTCAATCTTATAAAATCAGTTTATAAAATGAAGTTTACATCTTATTTATATAGATAATGATACTTTAACAATATTTTTTTAATAATATTTTAATATGATTCGTCCATAATGATATTTATAATTATTATTATTGATTGTAAAATCATTTTGAACTAATTACATACACATGTACCGTGTTAAAATATTGGGAAAAGTATCGTTATCTTACTTATATATTACAAAAATTCGTACATATATTTTTTAGTATTTTTTAATAAAAATATTTATGAAGAAAATGCATTGAATGCATGATATATGCACCAAAAGAGAGATAGGTGTCAGATGTCAACTACTGTAACTAACTCAATTTGTATTAATTGTTTTTATAAGATGAAGGCAACAAGTCCAAATGTGAAGACAGAAAATTGTGAAGGTCACGTGCGTGTGTCTCTGACCTTGTATTCTGTCTTTCGATTCAGGGTGAGGATTGGCATTGTATTATTACTATTATTAATTATTATCATTATTATTATCATTAATATTATTAATTATTATTATTAGTTATTAATATTATTAATTATTATCATTAATATTATTAATGATTATAAACATGTTTTTTGTTTTTTACTCCCTTACTCGGAGTCCTTACCTTCAAGCAAATCTTGTTCTTCCGAATCGAATCCAGAACCTCCTCTGTCACACGCCTCATTTTCCTATAAAGTAAAGAGGGACATGCATGGCCTCCATCACCTGCTCCTCCACGTTCGTCACCAGAGGCCCAATTTCGTCCTCCGGTATCAGCGTCACCCCTCGCGGCGCCCCGTCCCCTAGTCGAGGCATGTATGTCACGCTCCGTCTCATTTCCTTCATCACCGCTTCACCACTGATACTGACATTCTCACCTTACCTCTCTACATCATCCACCTAGAGGAGCCTCCATCGTCCACCAAAACCTTCGTCCTCGCTGCATCGTCCACCACCACCACGGACATCTCATGCTCGCTGTATCGTCCACCTTCAGGCTTCCAGTTGACGCCTTCGAAGGCTGTATCGTCCACCTTCGTCTAGCGATGCAACTCCACCGTCGTCAATGCTTGTTTTTCATTCGCTGTAACCGGATACGAGGATGGTGTAACCGAATACACCTCTTCTTGTTTTTCTTCTAGGCGCTGTAACCAGTTACCCGTACTGCTGTAGCCGAATACAACATTCCTTCTTCTTCCTCTAATACGGTGTAACCTCCTTCATCCTCTTCTCCACCTCAAACACTGTTTTCATATTATCAATCACCTCCTTTCTTCATCTACCACCAATGTGAGCTTCTTCATACACCGTCAAGCTTGCAAAGATTCCACAAACAAACTATTCTAACAACAAGAAGCTTGATGGCCGTCTCGGTGTGTTGTCAATGGTGCAGTCATCTTTTATATAAAGCTGGGAATTACTTTTACGAATAGGCGCATGCGTTAATCCCCTCCAAATCTCTTCATACATGCGAGTGATTGAACATTGTAACTGCAATTCAAATCGTTGCTTCCAAATCACTCGAAGTGAACACGGTAATTAACGTAATTCATCGTTTCGTGATACTCGTGTACAGGAAATTAACCTCAAGTGAACACAGTCTTACTTTGTTTCTCTTCGTTTGATTTCAATACTACGATTTACATAATGAGTTCAGTTTCGCAGTTTCATTGTCACACAACTAACTAAGAGTACTATATCACCTGCAGGTCGATAAATAGGTTTTTATGTAAAGATTAAGCTAAATGATTATTAGAGATGTTGGATTGAGATCGAGTCTGCATTAAAGTTTTACTAATTTCAAGTGCATGTTAAAAACTATAAATATAGGTCAAATATAAGAAGTAGGTGATCGTATTTACTGTGCATTTAATACTTACTCATACTAACCTAAGCATCGAAGAACTTTTGACAGATATATCTCCGGACGGTGGAGAAAAGCAAAGACCCAAAAGAGCGATGACATTCCAGAAGAAATTGTGCAGGCATTGAAAGTGACTCGACCCTACACCTTATCATTGGAACCTATAAATATGTGATCAAGGTTTATTGGTTCAATCAGTTATTAAATCGTTGTTAAATTAATAAATAAAATTATATTTATAATTATGATATATAAAATGTTATTGCAAGTTTAGTATGACTTTTATAAAATCACGTGTCTTCTATTGATTAATTTTGGTATTTGTAAGTCTTCAATTCATAATTAATTGTTTCTCAAAGAGTCTTAGTTTTTGTGTTTTGGTTTTTGTATAAAAGTTACTTGTTTTGCAATGAAATGTCATATTTAATATTAAGATAGTATGGTACATTTAAAGACAGTACTATTCTTTTGGTCATACTTCTTATGACTGTTTAGTAAGACATAGACTAAACGATCAATCGTTATTTAAACGAAACGAATTAAATTACTCATGATTGAGTAGTAATAAAATTAGACCAAATAGTCATACAATTGAGGATTATCCTTTATAGTGGGCAATTTAAGATAAAATATAATTACTTTCAAATTAGAAAGTAATTAGGTGGTTACTAATCAAGGACTCACGCTAGAATCTATAAATATAAGTATAAAGTAATGAAGCAAGAGATTTTGCATTTAATACATCATTAATGTTTAAGTTATTAAATCTTGATTGACTTTTACATCTACAAGTAACCTCAAAGTGCAATGGACATATGATAAAAACAACAAAGAGTAATTTTTAGATGAACATTTAAACTCTTTTACAAGGTATACAATACTTGACCATTAATCTTAACTTCCACACTCACACTTTTCTTATATAGTTTGTTTCAGTATATAAATGAGTGGGATCGAGAAACACACATTTATGTTGCTGACTTCTCTCATTTCTTCCCGTTGAATTGCTTGCTTTCACCTCTTCAAGTCCAAACCGAGCAGTAAACACTTGTTAAACACTCTGACGCTCAAGTCAAATTTTACTCAACGAACTTAATTCACAATTAAGTATCAATAACTCAATTAAACTTACTTATCTTGGCCACTTACTTCTATATTTATAGCTATTTTATGGACATGAGATTAACGTTAGTCCGATAAATATATATATATATATATATATATATATATATATATATATATATATATATATATATATATATATATATATATTAAATGAACTTATCTTTAAGTTGGATCCATCACCAATAAAGCTGCTTTCGTTAACTACCAATATGTTACTAAATTGTTATCTACTTACATGATCAATCTATTGGCCCAATAATGCTACTACCAATGTTAGTGTTGACCCAATTACAATACAACATCCAGAGGCTACTTCGGATAACATAGTATTCCATACACAGTTTATATAAACTAATATTGGATAATTCATAAAAAAAAATCGAGAGTGACATATTTTTTTCCTATATTTTGCTTATACTAAGTTTTGTTAGATTTAAGAAAAGGGGCCGAAGCCCAATAACTGCCAAGCACCTAGTGAAGGCCCAACAACCCAGTCTAATATTGTAAATTTCTGTAACTATTTCCTGTTATACAAAAATAATCCTAAAATGCTAAAACACAATTAGTGGAAACACATGTACTTTACTATTTCACGCGTGTGGCAATTTTTATGCTATGATTATAAAAAAAATAAAATTAATTATTATAATTATTATCAAAATAAAAATGTTATTAGATTTATAAACAAATATATTCTTAAAAAATTAAACACAAAATTTAAAGGATAAAATAATTTATATTAATATAAACCATAAAATATATAAAAAAAATGGTTACATAATAATTATGAAATAATATATATTTTCTTTATATATATAGATATAGATTTTTTGGGAGGATTTTAACCAACATCATCAAACTCAAGATAAAACGAAGAAAGTTAAACAGTTTTACTTCCAATTTTATTTGATATACAAATATATATTTTTTTTTTTGTTGCATATGAAGTGCAATTTCTTATTTTTATGACGACTACTTTTTATCATTTTTTATTTTATTTTTCGTATGAGTATTGATTCTAACATGATTTGAGAAGGTGCATAAGACATAAACGTGTGGGTTATTCAAGTGAAAGATGCACCAGACAAACCAACCAGTTGGTCCCACCTCAGAGAATCCTCATATATATTAATACTACTTGTTAATGAAAATCATTTTAAAATAAATCTAGAAAAAAATTATAAATATTTTTCCAAGAATTAAAAAATTTTAATTGTATAAATAATTATAAAAAAACTGAGTTTGGCAATGAATTAAAAATCAGTATTCATTTGATTTTAAGACAATTACTATACATAAAAATAAATCTCATAAAATCAAGTCAAACTCTTATTAACTTCTATTTGTCTTGAACTAACTAACCCTTTTCCACCAATAGTAA
Organism: Vigna radiata var. radiata; assembly: GCF_000741045.1. Taxonomy (NCBI): domain Eukaryota; kingdom Viridiplantae; phylum Streptophyta; class Magnoliopsida; order Fabales; family Fabaceae; genus Vigna; species Vigna radiata. Next base: position 527,163 of record NC_028359.1, on the reverse strand, counting down.
CAAACAATTTAAGGGTTCTTCACCTATATTGAGTAATAAGATATAAATGCTATAATTTATTTTTTATTTTTTTGGCAAATTTGTTAAGTAAGATAAAGGATTATGCATCGATTTCGTATTCAGAAAAAATAAAATAATATATATATATATATATATATATATATATATATATATATATATATATATATATATATATATATATATACATGGATACTATTATATTGGATTGCATTAGGTTCTAGTCAGAAAGATTTTTGGAAAACAAAACAAAATTCTTGAACAAAACTAAGTATATGTTTAAAAAAAAAATCACATCAACTTTGTAATGTGATAAGAATGATTTATTCCATAATGTTTTCGGTGGAAAGAATAGAATGTATTCTTCAAAACATCAAAGAGTTTGATTTTCAAAAGATGTATGAGGAAATCATATTCTTTCTTTATATTATATTTTATGTTTGATGCCAAAATTATAAATAATAAAAAGATATGTTGAAAGTTCATAATCAATTATAAATAAGGTAAATTTGGAGTATATAAAAAATACAATGTTATGAGAAATTTGTCTACTATAAAGTCATATTTTTTTTTATTATGGGTATTTATTATATAATTTTACCACTATTATATTTTTATATTAGTTTTTAAATAACTATTTTATATTATAACACAGTAAGAAAATGTTTCATCAACCAATGTGAGCAAATGACAGTGCATTAGAAAAATCATAGCAACTTACATCTTTACTTAACCGACTGAGTTCGACCGAGAATTATGCAAAAATAATTAAAATAAATAATTAAAAGAGAGACGAAATTAATAAAGAATATTAAATAATTTCAAATCCACAAGCGAAGGAATTAAAAAAAAAATAGTGAGATGAGTTTGACTAAATATTCAATAGTACCATATTTGATAAAAAAAGATCATTTAATACATTAAATAAAACATGACATGTTTATCTTTGTTGAAAACAACAACATAGAAAAGTTAAATTCTTTCACGAAAATAATTTCGAGAGAAAATTAGCTTCTTCTTTTTTTCAAAAAATATAATTTTATGAAAATGTTAATTTTCAAACAAAAACTAGATAAATATCTGACAAAAAAAAAACTAGATAAGAGAACTAACATTCTCAGCTCCGAAATTATTATAATAAAATGAAAATGAAATTATTTATGTTAAAACGAAACTTTTAGTTATTGAAAAATCTTTTTATACCATTTTTATTTTTTCTTTTATATATTAAAAGAAATTATTGAATGTAATTAATTTTTTGTCTAATTTTTTGTCAAATAATTAATTTTATCTATTTAAGCAACATACCTTCCTTATTTCGGTTTTTTATCCTAAGATTCAAATTCATGTCTAAATTAAATTCTCCCAAATCACAATTAAAATTTTAAAAGGACATGGGCCCACACATATTTTTGTTTTCTTTAATAATTAAAAAACATTAACATTTTCAACAGCTGGAGTTCAGTGTGACAAGGACCCAGAGGAGTAACGAGCCATAACTTCCATTAAACAGAAGCTTTTTTTCTTCTATGTTGGCACTTTCTTTTGGGTTTCTCTTAACATCACCTTTCACATTTCATCATCATCTTCCTCCTCTCTTCTTCTCTTTCTTTCCATGCAACACATGTTCGTTTATCTGCATTCACGCCGAGAACCGAAAATCCATCCTAAGAAACAAGTCCGAGGTTAAAGGAACAACAACAACGACATCATCATCTGTTTTGGTTGGTGGGTCGGTTTCAAGTTCTGATTTTGTTCGCGTTTTCTGGGTTTCTCTCGCAAAACACAGAGAAGGGAGAAGGTGGGTCGGTTTCAAGTTTTGATTTTGCTCGCATTTTCTGTTTTTGTTGTGCAAAGCACGAAGAAGGTAGAAGGTGGGTCGGGCTCGTTGGTGAAAATTATGGCTTCATGGTTTTGCTGTGGAAAAGTTTCGAACCGGTACGACAGTAATTCATTAATCTTGTTCAACTGTTTTTCTTGCTCTGTTTTTTTTTTTGGTTATGAAATTAGATGTTTGTTTGGATGGTATGATTCTCTTTTGTTTTTTATTTCGAAAACGTTAGATATTTTTAATTGTGCAATCTTGACTCTTCTTGAGTAAGAAGAATCGATTAAGGGTTAGTTAAGCTTGTTAGGAACAACTCCAGAGGCAAAACTAAGAGAGAAGATTTGAGCATTTAAGCATGATTAACTGCTATGAGCATATCAAGGTGTATGTTTCATTGATCGTAAAAGTGCATCTTTTATCTTCAAAATTTGGTCTAAATTATGCCTTTTTATTTTGTTTTTTGCCCAATAGATGTTTGATATAAGAGTCTTATTCATGCAGCTCACGGAGAGGGAAAGAACAACCCACATGGCGGGTGTTTTCTTTGAAGGAATTACACTCTGCTACGAATAATTTCAACTATGACAACAAGCTTGGAGAAGGAAGCTTTGGCAGTGTGTACTGGGGCCAACTTTGGGATGGATCACAAGTAAGACTATGCTTTAAATTTTATTTACTTGCTTATTGTTTTACTGTCACTGATCAGATAATGCTATAAAAATCCTCTGTTCAAAAACCTTGATAATTGAATCTATGTGATATGCTGATGACAAGCAAATACCTTGCACTTATAATCACTTTATTGTATAAAAAATCTTGAATTTCAGATTGCGGTGAAAAGATTGAAAGTTTGGAGCAACAGGGCTGAGACAGAATTCACAGTTGAGCTTGAAATCTTAGCAAGAATACGACACAAGAATCTTCTCAGTCTTCGTGGCTACTGTGAAGAAGGACAAGAACGGTTAATTGTGTATGAATATATGCAAAATCTGAGTCTCCACTCTCATCTTCACGGACATCATTCATTCGAATGCTCTCTGGATTGGAATCTTCGGATGAACATCGCAATTGGTTCTGCTGAAGGAATTGTGTGAGTACCACTGACCTGACTTTTCTTATGAACTTCTTCTGCTATAGTTTCTTATCCATGAATCTCATTACTTTCAGGTACCTTCACCACCAAGCAAGACCACGTATCATCCACAGGGATATTAAATCAAGCAATGTGTTGCTGGATTCTGATTTCAAGGCCAGGGTTGCTGATTTTGGGTTTGCCAAGTTGATCCCTGATTGGGCCACTCACGTGAGTACAAGAGTTAAGGGAACTATTGGCTACCTTGCACCAGAATATGCTATGTTGGGTAAAGCAAATGAGAGCTGTGATGTTTACAGTTTTGGTGTTCTTCTTCTAGAACTCGCTAGTGGCAGAAGACCAACAGAAAAGCTCAGTTCCACGGTGAGGCGATCGATAGTTGATTGGGCATTGCCATTGGTTTGTGAGAAGAAATTTAGTGAAATTGCTGATCCAAGACTAAATGGTAACTATGTGGAGGAAGAGCTTAAAAGAGTTGTTTTAGTTGGTCTTATGTGTGTTCAGGATCTGCCTGAGAAGAGACCAACCATGCTTGATGTGGTAGAGCTACTCAAGGGAGAGTCTAGGGATAGATTTTCTCATATAGAGAACAGTGACATGTTCAGAAACCCTCTAGCTGCAGAAATCAATAATGGAACATCATTGACTGATGACAGATTAGACTGTATCTCAGAAGAAAAAGAATTAGAACGTCCATTGAGAGAAAATGCTGAACTATGATCAGCTTCAGTTTTATGTTTGCTGCATGAGTGTGGTTGTATGAGTGCTGGGGGGGTTTCAGTTTGTGTAGTGTTTTGTTTCCCTCTGCAATATTGCTTTCTATATTTTTGTATGCTATGCCCTGTTAGAAATTGTCAATTGTTTGAAATTCATCAATAAAATAAGTTTTTTTATGAACTAAATAAATTTTGAAATTTAAAAAAAAAAATAATAATAAATCATGATTCTTTTTTGACACAAAAGATAATTGTGACATCCGGACACTTAAGAGAGTGGAGAGTGATTGCCGGTACAAAAGGCATGGAGAAGGAGCGATTCTTGATAGGTTTCCAGTGGAAGGGACACATGAAAGAATCGAACATACATCGAAACGAGAGATTTAGAAATTGTATAAGTATGAGACTATAGAGTTGAAGAATAGCTTAAAGGAATTGATTTGACTACTTATATCAACAAATCCATTTGCTTTTCTATATTGTAATCCATAAAAATTTCATAGTTTTTTTTTTAAAATATTAGAGTAAAAAGTAAAGAAAAATATTTTTACATTTATTTCGAACCACCTTGTATCAAAGTTTAAATGCCCCTACCCGCGGGTTCTTCGTCATTTCCAAACCAATTGCTTCTCAATTCATCTTTCTCTCGCTCTCTCTTTCTGTTTAGGGTTTAACCAACATTTGAATCACCTCGCAACTTCTCAATTCATCTCTTTCTCTCTCTATATATACGTGTGTGTGTGTTTGCGCTCTAAAAGCACACACATTACATTTTTTCACTTGGTAAATGGATGGAAGAATCAACGCGGCTATTGAAAGTAGCAGCGGTTCAATTTCGAGAAAAAGAAAACACAGCGTCGTTGGATTTGGTTCAGAAGTGGACAGTGCCATAAGGAGTGGAACTGCGCCAAATTCGGAAGTATCCTCCGTCAACGGATTCGATCGCGCAGTGGAGAATGACATCAAGAGTATCACTGCGTCAAATTTGGAAACACCGGTCAGTGTTGATAGTTTTGGTCGGACGGTGGAGAATGCAATGATGAGCTTTGCGCCAAATCCCCCTCCTCTCTACGGTTTCGCTGAGGTAGTAGATCTTGCCATTATCAGCCACGTCGGTTTTGAAGAAGATCAAAATGAAACTAAAGAGTCGCCCGGCGGCACTGCCTACCAAGGCTTCCCGGAGTATGTATTCTCTCTCCTCACTTCCTTACCAAATATTTTAATTAACACAATTTAATTCATGATTTACAGATTCTATAACAAAATATTTACTAATCAATTTATGCCTAAAATAATAATAAAATAAAATAAAACATTTTTTTACTGCGAAATTTGTGAGAAAATATTCATACAAAAGGTATTCTTTGATAAAATTTTTATTAGAAAGACAAAAAGGAAGATCGGACAAAACTGATGAAGCAACTGAGCATTTGTGTGTAATTTCACAAAACTTAGAGAATAAGTAATATAAGCTATTTTTAATTAATTATTGGCCTGCTTGTATATAAACTATTTATTTAAAAAGCTTGAGGAAAATAGAGTAATAATATCATGACATACTTTTACATTTATTTGACACAGAATATAAGGATAAAATAGTCTAAAAAATAAAAAAGTTTTATAATTTTTAAAAAGAAATGAAAAAAAAATAAAAATATTATGAAATGAATGTAAAAAATTTAGATATATTGAGAAAATAAGTCAAAGTCTTCTTATTAACTTTTAGTTGTCTTTAACTAACTACCCCCACTCTACCCATAATAAACAATTTTAGTGTTCTTCACGGATATTGAGTAATAGGATATAAATGCTGTATTCTTTTTTAGCAAATTAGTCAAGTAAGATAAAGGAATCTGCAAAGTCGAAATCAAATCTAGAAACAGAGATGCACGGTTAATAGCAATATATTGGGATGCATTAGGTTCTAATTAGAAAGATTGTTGGCAAGCCAAAACAAAGTTCTTGAACAAAACTAAGTGTATGTTTTAAAAAAATTACATAAGCGTGTAATGTGACGACAATAATTTATTAACGTTTTCGAAGAAAGAAAATAATTCCAAGTTCACAATTCACAAATCCCCATTTTAACAAAAATCAAATTCTATCATATGGACCAATGGTAACTCACATTCAAATTCAAATATTTATAGTTCAATCAAAATTATACATTCAAAATGCACTTATCATTCAAAAGCAATCCCATTCATATATCAATATATCAAATCAAAGATTGAAATTATTGCTTTTTTCCTTACCTTTTTTTAGAGCTTCTTAACTTACAATTGTTCATAAGTTCTACCTCTCACGGGATACTCTAAAAACATAAAGAAAAGCTGAAATTAATAATCTATGCACATTCTTATAATCACAACAAAATTAGAATTACTGTAGAACGTCATAGAGTTACATACAAATCGAAGAAGATTCACATTCATTTAGATCAAACTTTGACTCAATAACATAACATAAATTAAAATTATTTTATTTGAGAAATTAATAGGTTAGAATTATTGCTCTTGTTGCTAGGATCATAAAAACATACTTAAATCTAGAAAGAGAAAAAAAGTGGAGTTCAAATTTTAAAGAGAAGGAACAAGAGGTTATAAAAAAAGGTTTTAGAGAAACATTTTTATAAAATGAACTTATTTCTAACAAAATTCTATTTAAACATAACTTCAATTTTAATCGTTTTATAAAATCTCTTTTTATATAATCTCTTTTTATATTTAACCATTTTCTAGATCTTCGTAAACTAAACAAAAGAACTAACGTTCCGAACTCCGAAATTATTATAATAAAATCAAAATTGAATGCATTTATGCTAAAATGAACTTTTAATTATTATAAAATATTTTTATACCATTTTTATTTTCTCTTTTACATATTCAAATTATATAAATATATATTATTTTTTTATCTCTTTTTTATATAGTTAATTTTAACTATTTAAACAACATACCTTTTTTTATTTCTTTTATTTTTTTCTTCTCTAAGATCTTAATTATTTGGGTTTTTTATGTCATTAATTTCTGAATAATATTCCCCACAAAGCAGGTTAAAATTTTAAAAGGAAACTGGCCCCACATATGTTTTGTTTTGTTTAATAATTAAAAAATAATAACTTTTGCAACCGTGGGAGTTCAGTGTGACAATGACTGATAGGAGTAACGAGCCTTAGCTTCCATTAAACTGAAGCTCTCTTCTTCGCTGTTACCACTTTTTTTTTTTAGTTTTCTCTTATCATCACCTTTTGCATTGCATCCTCCTTCTCCTCCTCCTATTTTCTTGTCTTTATTTCCATTCATCACATGTTCATTTATCCGCTTTCACGCTGAGAACTGAATATTCATCCTAAGAAAAAAGTCTGAGGTTAAAGGAACAACAGAAACAACATCAACAGCTGTTTGGGTTGGTCAGTCGGTTTCAAGTTTTTATTGTGTTCGCATTTTCTTTTCTTTTCTTTTCAAAGCACAGAAGGGAGAAGGTGGGTGGGGCTCATTGGTGAAAGTTATGGCCTTTTAATTTTGCTGCGAAAAAGTTTTGAACGGGTATGACGATTCCTTGCTCTGTTGTTTTTTGTTGTTGGATAAAAGTAGATGTTTGTTTATATGGTATGATTCAGTTCGTGTGTTTAATTTTGATGAAAATAATGAATGGTAGATATTTTTAATTGTGTGATCTCGTCTCTTCTCGAGTAAGAAGGATCAATTAAGGGTTAGTTGAGTTTGTCAGGTACAACTGTAGAGGAAAACTTAATAGAGAAGATTTGAGCATTTAAGCATGATTACTGCTCTGAGCATAACAAGGTGTACGTTTCATTGATCCTATACTCAGCACAGTTCTTAAACTACATATTTTACCTTCGAAATTTGGTCTCAATTACGCCTTTTATTTTTTACTCAATAGATGTTTGATATAGGAATCTTATTCATGCAGCGCAAGGAGAGGGAAAGAACAACCCGCATGGAGGGTGTTTTCTTTGGAGGAATTAAAGTCTGCTACTAATAATTTCAAACGTGATAACATGCGAGGAGAAGGAGGCTTTGGCAGTGTGTACTGGGGCCAACTATCGGATGGATCGCAAGTATGCGTATGCTTTAAATTTTATTTATTTATCTAGTGACGTGATTTCTAAAGAATATGATCTAAAGTTTCAGGGTTTATTGCTGCAAAAACCTCTGTTCTGTTAAAACCTTTTATCCAGCCCTTGAGAATGAAGCTACTGTAATATGTTTAAAAAATCTTGCCATTTCAGATTGCGGTGAAAAGATTGTATTTTCGGAGCGAAGTAACTGAAACATTTACAGTTGAACTTGAAATCTTGGCAAGAATACGACACAAGAATCTTCTCAGTCTTCGTGGCTACTGTGCAGAAGGACAGGAACGGTTAATTGTGTATGAATATATGCAAAATCTGTGTCTCCACTCTAATCTTCATGGACATCATTCATTGAAATGCCCTCTGGATTGGAATCGTCGGATGAATATTGCAATTGGTTCCGCTGAAGGAATTGCGTAAGTACTAACCTCACCTTTCTTATGAACTTCTTCCACTATCGTTTATTATCCATAAATCTTATTACTTCCAGGTACCTTCACCAGCAAGCAACACCACGTATCATCCACAGGGATATTAAATCAAGCAATGTGTTGCTGGATTCTGATTTCAAGGCCAGGGTTGCTGATTTTGGGTTTGCGAAGTTGATCCCTGATGGGGCAACACATGTGACTACAAAAGTTATGGGAACTCGTGGCTATCTTGCACCAGAATATGCCATGTTAGGTAAAGCAAAAGCGAGTTGTGATGTCTACAGTTTTGGTGTTCTCCTTCTAGAACTCGCTAGTGGGAGAAGACCAGCCAAAATGCTTAATTCCACGGTGAGGAGATCGATAGTTGATTGGGCATTGCCATTGGTCTGTGAGAAGAAATTTAGTGAAATTGCTGATCCAAGATTAAATGGTAACTATGTGGAGGAAGAGCTTAAAAGAGTCGTTTTAGTTGCTCTTATGTGTGCTCAGGATCTGCCTGAGAAGAGACCAACCATGCTTGATGTGGTAGAACTACTCAGGGGAGAGTCTAAGGATAAATTTTCTCATATAGAGAACAGTGACATGTTCAGAAGTCGTCTTGCTGCTGATGGAACTTCAGTGGCTGAAGATAGTTTAGACTACATCTTAGACGAAAAAAATTTAGAACATCCGCTGAGAAAGAATGCTTCGTGTTTTTTTGGTATTGTTGCAATTTTCAAGTCAAGACTCGAAGCCCTTTTTTAGATTGGCTTGGGTATGTTTGCTGCATGTGTAATTTGATAGAACTTTTTGGAATCAACCAAGTTTGGAAAACGATTTTAACAAATTTTAAACCGTGACTATGTGCAACAGAACTTCTTCCAGTGTTGTTTCTTTCACCATCAAAACTTCTATATGTCCAAAATGTTTCAAAACCAAGCTCTTGGACAGGTTCATCAACTAGTGTTGCAGCATGTCTTATAGCATTCTCTTTGTTCTACCAATCTTTTTCTTTGTTCCCGAGTAGCTTCTGCAACCCATCTACTTTCATTGTAGTTGGTGAATGATGTTTGTTTTGGATATGGAATTGAAGTCTCTTACTCAAAACACTCCAGCTATCATGAGAAGAGGATGAACTCCCTAGTCCTCCTTAATCCAAGTTACGTTATTCACTCTTTCGGCTTCTTATTTAAGCTATGCAGGTGGATAGTTAGTGTTTTAGGTATGAGATTAAAGTTATTTACTCAAAGCATTTCAAGTTGTCCCGAATACAAGATGAGTTTTCTAATGGTCCTCCTTGATCCAAGTTACTTTGTTTACTATCCTTACTCTTTATTCAAGCTGTATAGATCTATTCGGTCATACTAAATAGCGTAGAGGAATTCGACCTTGAAAGAGAACAATCTCAATGGATGGTCAATGACTTGGTAGATGACTAGAATGATCAATCTAGATGGATGGAAGGTAGGGTCAGATCCTATTGTAGATTCAATTTCAAAAATGAAAATGATCATCATAAAAACATTGGTATTGGATTGAGTTTATGTTCAAAGTAAAGACTATTTTTTTTTTTCAAAACTTCCGAGAGAGCTATTCTAGACTACTCCATCTATGATAGGATACAAATCATTCTTTATTTTCTTCCTTATCATGATATAGTTAGTACATGTGATGTAAAGGGAAAGAATCGATTGAGAAAGAAAATAAGAATAATAAAATTAAAAAACAAATTTAATTGGATAAAAAGATATATATATATATATATATATATATATATTATTAATAATTTTATTTATTATATTAATATTATTATTTTTATTTAAATTAAAAAATTTAATATTTATCTTTTTAATTTTTGTATGTTTATAGAATATTAAAAAAAATCAAAATACTTTTAAGAAGTTATCATAATTCATTGTTTTTTCCCAAAAGGAAATTGGAGCTAGTAAGGTAAGTCTTTAATATTCATAAAATCACAACAATACGAACTGTTAGATAGATATTACAAATTTTAAAAACAACATTGATGCTCCTAACTAACAAGATTTGTGATAATAATTAAAAAATGATTTAAATAATTAGCCCGAAACAATCTTGCAAATATAAGACCGTTTTGGCTTGATTTTAAAAGGTTAATAATTAAAAATATAATAATAAATAACATACATTTAAATTTAAACCATATATATTAATGAAATAATATAATCTTAATATTTTTGAAGTTAGAACACATTTAGAATTTTAAAGGTTTTGGTTTTTCCAGGGAGAATTCCCGACAAAGCAAACGCTGGTACCCGACGCGCTGGCAAGCACGTGGAGAGTTCCGTTTTCCTTTGTGGCATAGCACTATAAATAATTCTCAAGTTTCCACACTTTTCTTCCTCCAGGAACAGCGCAGAACCTAACCCTCACGAAAACCCCTTCGATTCCGATAACTCTCGTTCTTCAGAAACCCTAACCCCAGTTCGTTGGGATTGAATTGGAGGGAGATCGTGAAAGGATTGTTTGAAATTGGTGGTGTCAGCGTTGAAGAACGATGTCTGCTGCTGTGTGCGGAAGCAAGAGATCTTTCTTCGAAGAGCTTCCTCCTTCTCCGCCACTCTCCAAGAGGCTCCGTTGTTCCTCTTCGCCGATTCGCTTCCCTCCCCTCTCTCTCATCGACCAACTTCGCCCGCTCTTTCCGCACATGGACGACCTGGTATCTATTCTTTTCTTTCTCAGTTTTACTTTTACGTGACTTTGAATCCACTTACGGTTACGCTTTACGGTTTTACTAATCTTTTAAACTTGGTAGTTTATAGTTTAGTTGCAAGGTTAGAATTGTAGTTTATCATATTGTTGTTATCAGTTACCGTGTTTGGTTGTGCTTTCGCTTTTTTCTTTTGTGCTGCAAGATAATTAGTGTGTAAATTTGGCTTAAATCGAGAGAGGGAGTTTCTGTCCTTGAATTGTTTTCATACTTGAGAATGAAGTCGCAGGTAGTCCTAAAGTTCAAGTTCAGTATGTATGAACTCAAGAGGTCTACAATCTTGCATTGGTCATATGTATCTAACTAGCATGTCAATCAATATCCGATTGAATGGTTTGAGGTTATGGACAAAAAGATTTGTCCACACGTCCCTCATTTGAACTACTTTGCTTCTTTTTGTGGAAATGCCCCTCATTTTTCTCTCTTGAGTTTTGGGAGTATCCTTACTCATTTACCATGTTTCCCCTTTTCTGGGGTGTCATCAATGTTGTCACGTGCGAGGGAGAGGAAGAGGTAATACTAACTGTGCATCAAGTAGGTGCCATGGGCGGTCTAGAATATCAGTTTGGCCTGTAATACCGGAATTGGGGCTAGAAGTATTGTAGTTGGGCCTAGAATGTAGTAATTGGGGCTAGAAGTATCATAGTTGGGCCTAGAATGTTGTAATTGGGGCTAGAAGGATCATAATTGGGCCCTAGAATGCCATAATTGGACCTCAAGGCCCAATGTAGATTGACTATTTGAGGTCTTTGTGCCTCTCAACGGTTAATGTGACGGGGGAGTGGTCATAGTAAATAGTCGGTCTCCGAGCGTAGGTTGTCAAGCCGGGATTTGACTTTTGGCTGACCGGTCGAATCTATGATGTGTTCGGTTCGTGTTTTCCGAAAGTTGCATGCATGATTGATATAGATGATTCTCTTCCTCACATACCTTATTGGTTGTTATTTTACCTTTCAGGTTCTTGAGAGGGCTCTTCAGGAATGTGGAAATGATATTGATGCTGCCATCAAGAGGCTGAACGAGCTTTGTTTGGGAAATACAGATGGAAATGAAAATTCGGAAGGATCGGATGGTGTTAATTTGGTTGGAGGTATGGTTGGTTGATGTTTGCTAATGAATGCTTTGTAGACTAAACCTTTATAAGAAAATTCTCCTTTTACATGTTCTATAATAGGATTTTAAACTTTTAATTAATTGCTTTCTTTTATTGTACTGGTGCATTGCTCTTCTATGGAAAAATAATGATATGAGTTGAATACATGGTTATCAGACTTTCAAGTTAACTTGTAAACTCGTATGTTCCCAGATATGGTTTCTGAGTTAACTCGGAAGTAAACGCGTTTTCTGCATAAATTCGGTAGAATCAACTGTGAAATTGGTAGAATTGTGTAGAATCGCGAGTTTGGAGCGATTCTGCGAGCTTGAAAGAGAGAAAAATTAAGAAAAACAAGGTTGTTTGGGATTTAGGGTTTCATGACCTGATTGTCACTATCTATTGCGTCCCTCTGTCTCTCCATGGCGCTGCTATAATTCTTTCTTTATTATATATTTAATGAAATGCATCAAAATTAATGACAATAATTCAAATATTTATTTTACAATTTTTATTTTTATGAACAATATATTTATAAATTTTATTTATCTAAAGTTATATAATTTTGTAGATTTATTTGAATTAAGATATTATTTATATAATATTTTTTCATCTAAAGTAAATTCTTACGAGTTTACAAGTTGAGTTTACGAGTCGAGTTTATGTAAACTCTTGAATTTGATAACCTTGGTTGAATAAATTACGAAAAAGTTTTTTGTAAAAATATTACTTGAGAAATTGACCTTTTTTGAGACACTCTGCAGGTAAATTGGAAGACAATGGAATTGCTTCTGTTCCTGAGGACCAGCCCACTTTGAACAACCACCTTCCTGCAGATGGAGCAGAATGGATTGAATTTTTTGTTAGGGAAATGATGGTTGCTACTAGTGTTGATGATGCTAGAGCCCGTGCTGCTAGAATGCTAGAAGTTCTAGAGAAATCAATCAGTGAAAGAGCAAGGGCTGAGGCAACTGATGCACTTCAAAAGGTACTCATTCTAAAACCATTCAAGATTCATGTTATCGACCAAACTCTGATGTTTTGCGTGTCACTGAGTGAATGTCTGTTTAGAGGAACAGATCAATTGTATGATGTATGCTGTTGCCCAGGGGTTGCTGAACTGAAGTGGCAGTTGGGTGATATTGAGTGCTTTGAGATTGGTTTGTTTGTGGAGGAACTCTTTTGTTGACTTAAGCTGAGGATGGTTCATCCTAATTCTTTCATTGTAATATTTCTACTTTGTTGTTTTTGTGTAATGATTCTGTGTATGGTGTTTAGTTTCACTAGCTTGTATACGATGTTAAACAAGAAAATAAAAATATTGGGGAACTAATTGTGTGGTGGCAACAAGTCAACAAGAAAATAACCTCAAGCGTATCATAGATGAGAGTGCTGTGTTAGATTTATGGACATACTTGACAAAATTAAAGAAAGCTGACGGTATGTACCTGTAGTAGAAAAGGTAGTAGAATTTTGCACCAATGAGGTTTGGGTGTAAGTGGAGAAGATATGAAGAAGCTCCAGGAAGGATATTTAGATCAAATATAGGTTAGTCTTGTTGTTAATAGAGGTAGAGGGAGGTCAAGAAAAGTTATGGGCAAAACCATTAAGAACGTTTTAATGGTCAGTTTGTCTATATAATTGTTTATGATGGAGCAATATGACATTATTTGGTTCGTGTAGCCAAACGTAGTAGGAAAAGGCTTGGTTTTCTGTTTGCTTGGATGAGAAGATAACACTGGAGAGACGCCGAAACTTACTGTGCGTAGACAATGTGGTCTATGGATCTTCTTTGAATAAACATGCAAAGTATATCATGGCTGATTTTCTACAATACTCTGTGGTTTGTTTTCATATAAAAAGACTAATTTTTTTAATAATTTTGAGCTAGAATTATAATTCTAAGATTGCACTCTGATATTCTTATGGACATGGTGATTTAGGAACAAATATGTAGCGTTTCTTCCTGTTTCAGCTTGTATCTTAGTTGTATAATGTTCTCATTTTCAGGAAAATTTGATGCTGAAAGAGCAAATCGAAGCATTGATTAAGGAGAAAAATTCTTTCAAAAATGCTTTTAGAATCCAGCATGAACGATCTGCTGATTACGAGGTTAAGAACCAAGAGTTGCAGCATTTAAAGCAATTGGTGTCTCAATATCAGGAGCAGATTAGAACTCTCGAGGTTTGAGTCAACTTTACATCTTAATTGTTTGCAGTCACAACTGTTCACTAGGCTAAGGATTTAATCAGTATCGTCTCTCGTAGTTTGGTCTTAATTTTTAGACTCTCTTTATTGTTTAGGAGTTAATATAGCAATCTGCTATTTATATATAGGTTTATAAGTGAGAGTGCAACTTGGGCTTGTAAAGGGGAGAGGGCAAATACCTAAATATTGCATCTTACTATAAGAAATTACTTTACAAATTCAAATTGGTCCGTTATTAAATTCAGACAAACTGGATTAATGGGTAGTGGTGGATGAAAAATCTAAAGTGTTACGCTAGCCTTTTTCCTATTAATAATTGCTTTTGAGCATTCTGATGATTTCTCTGTCCATTGATTTGTTGACAGGTGAATAACTATGCTTTGGCAATGCATTTGAAGCAGGCTCAACAGAGCAACCCCTTTACTGGGCATTTCCCACCTGATATCTTCTAATGGAGTGAATGTGTAAAACGTAATAATAGAGGCAGCAAATAGCTGCTTCAGCTTGACTAATTATCTCTTGTTATTTGTTTTCTTTCATAAAAAGGTTAAAGCTGCTGTAATTTGCTTTTTTTATAGCTTCTGTTTGTGAGATAGCATGCTTTCTGCTTTTATAGTATCTTATCAACACAGTATAGAATCCAACAGTATATCGATGTTTTCAGTCAAATCCTATTAGTATCATCCGTTAATCTTATCCTGCTTATAAATTCCCTTTTTCAAAATAAGTTTAATTATACATGCTACAATCAGAATTCAAATTTATACACTGCCGAAACTGAAAACGAAACTGCATGACTTATTCATAAAAATCGACTTTTGAATTGTATAATTTTTGGTGTATTCGAGATTTTTTTTCTAGCAGATTCATGTCTCATATTTGAAAAAAAAAATGTTTTTCATTTTAATTTGTGGTTAAATTTACACAGCAATCATGCGATTTGAAACAGAAATACATAAGAATGTTTTATAATCAACAAATTAAATTACTTCAAATGATTGGAAGACAATAGAGTATTGTTTCTTAAACTAATTATAATATTTCAATTTTCAAGAATTTATTCGTGGTATTATCTATTTTCAGTTCTAAATTAAATTTCAGAAGATTTCGTAACGAATATTGATTTTCATTAGTTTAAACATTTATTTATCCGACTGTTAACGATATTAGTGTTAAAAAGAACTTATAGATCAAACTTTGTGAACAAAAATGGATATATGTATAACTCGTGTAGATTCCATAACTCTTAGCATTCTCAAGAACAAATAAAATAAAATAAATTGTAGAAAGAATTACAAGATAACTCATCTATATTTTTTCTTCAATGAGTTTGCAATAGACAATATATCTAATAAAAAAATTAAAATCAAAATTTAACTTCCTGAAAACAAACATTGTAATACTATTAATCTTATTTAAAAACAATACAGAATATTTAATTCCTAAAATTAAAAAATTGTTTAATTTTCTTATGCAAGACAGGATTTGTATGCAAAGAAAGAAAACACCTAGTCTTATTTCTTCGAAGATTTTAGTCACCATTCTCCTAGTGATCATTCTTTGACAATTCTTATATTCTTCTTAGAGTCCCCTTACTAGTCTTAGTTTCATTGAATAATCTCTGCTCTATCCTTGTCCTCATCATCATCTCTCCAGCTGCACGAGTAACAGTGCACCACACCTAACTCGTACGAGTTAAAGGGAGCATCTCAAATACAATGCATAATAGCACGAGACAAGAAAATGCAAAGTGGCTATTTTGATTCGTTGTAGAAATAAACACCAACTGCAAAACCCAAGAGAATCAGCACGAAATCTGATAATGTGTTGTTCTGATTATTTTTAAGTTGCTTTGGAAGAGTTTGCTGATCCTTGGCAGGCATGGTTCACGTATTCTCTGTCCCCAACATATAAATCACCATTCTAGGTTAAATGGTGTTGCTGTTCATTTTTGTTAAAATTGGAGGAGTTGCACTGAACAATTCAGGAAAACTCAGTGAAACTTTCCATAAAGATGGTACTATAATATTATTTAAATAATATTCAACAGAGGCAAATTCGTCCCACCACTTCCTACATTGACAGTTCAGACTTCCATACACCGAATATTTATAAGGGCAGTAGCAACACTCACAATTCTTCTAATTCTAATATCTCTACACAAGCTGCAAAACAGCTTTCATCAAATTTCTTGTTTTAATCTTTTCATCATTTGCTAAAATCTAGAGGTCAAAATTCATTCTAAAATTAATTTCATCAGTTGATTCTTGCTGTGAATACAAGATTGAGAACGCTCTAATGACCATCAAGTGTTGCCAAGGACTCGTTAAGGAGCCGTCGTGCTTCTTCTCTCCTCCTGCAAAAAGAGAGATTGCCTTAGAAAAAAGGCCAATGACAAAAACAAATCAAACACCATTTTCGTCCCTAGAAGATTTGGATTCGATAACATTTGTTCCAATAAATTGCGTATCACCATTTTCATTTTTAAGGACGGAATCAGTGTAAAAAAGGACTAATACAATGATATGAACATAGTAATGCCTTGGTTCAAGCTCAAGGCCGCTTACCTACAAAATAATTTTAATATGATGGGAGTTTTTTAAACTAATTTTCAAATCTAAAAATCACCCTCAAACAAAAACTAAACATTTAAAAACTGGTTGTTGCAGTGTTTAAAATCTTGAAAGTCACAACTAAATCCTGAATGAGGCCTTACTGCAAAAAAAAAAAAAAAAAAAGAAAAAACGGGATCTGTTCCTTCCTTCTGAGGATTGTTTTCATTATGTGATAATATCTATATCCATTAATCTAAAAGATTATCTATCCAAAATAATAGTTGATCCAACCCATTAAGTCCAGGTATACTTTCTTATGCACACACACATACACATATATATTTATACCTTTTTATGTCCTCCACTGCCTGTTTACGTCGTTGTATCTGAAGTTCCAAAATGTGAATCAGAGTTGCTCTCGCCTATAAAGTAAATACAGAATATAATTAAAATACCAGACAACTAAATACAAAATATAATTAATCCCAGACAACGGAAACAGAACAGAAGCATGCCAGTCAAAGGCACGTGTATTTCCTTATACTTAATTGTATAGAAGAAAATATACCTGATGAGGACGCAATGAATTTAAAAGGTGATGTAAGTTTTTGAATACAGTAGAAATTTCTTCAACTCTCCTTGCATACTGTGAAGGTCTCTCAATAAGAATATCAGCAAGCTCCAGGACATGTAGTTGCAACTCTCCATTGAGTGACCTCAGCTCCTTCTTGAAATCTATAGAGGGTTGAAATCTTTTACTAAAGGATGGAAGGTAAAATATTTAAAAAAAAAATCTTTTAATGGTTATGTTAAAGCAGCTTATTATGAAAGAGAAAATATATCGTGAGCAGTAAAACTTTATGGAAGTTACAATGAAAAAAATATATTGTTAAAGCAACTTATTATGAAAAAAAACCTTTTTGAAATTATTCACTTTATGGGCATGGATGTCATCATTGTAGAGCAGTAAGACTTTATGGAAGTTACAATGAACAATTTCATAACAGTTGCCCAAGAATACACCAGCCTTCCAAGTAATTGAGTAAGGGAATAGATACCCAATTTAATTAAAAAGTCAGTGCATGTAAAGTTGAAATTGACATTGTATCTATTCTAGGTTTGTGCCTTAGTGATTCATCTTTCTCATAGAAATTTCCAAAAGATGATGAAAATTATATGGAGTATTTTGCAACATAGTACATATGGCAACAAAGTGTAGACAAACAACCTAAACGTGAGTTATCAACATTACGAAGCAAGGATTCACAGAAGCATTCAAATGTTAAAGCAAAGTTCATAATGATACTACCAGCTCTTATGGAGCAAGAAACAGAGGTCATATCATTTACTATTCTCTTTGGAACGATAGCTTCCAACTGGATAATATTGAGATAGAAAAGCATCATAATAGAAAACCAAAACTATTTGTAGCAACTTGTGGTCATTGCAAATCACTATCATATCAAGTTGTGCATGAATAGGGATATAAATGGCCTACCAACATTAGGCCCCTTAGAATAGAGCTGGCGCACCCCTTGTTCTTCCAAGCTTGGTAGAACATCACTGGTCTACGAGAAAATAAACAAAGAACTATAATTTTAATACGTTATCATGACATGGAGATCCTACATAAAAGTTCAAACAGATAAACAAAGACTTTGTGAAAATAGCAAATCAGACCTACAACATGAAACCCCATTTCAAGTGCCCACCTAAAATAGATGTCCTTAAATCATTGAAGTTAATTGAAGAAGAAAAACTTACTACCACGAAACAACTTATCATTACATATCATATCAGTATGGATCCAATTACAATCCCAGGTGTGTGTGAAAAAACTGCGAAAATTAAATTATTATAACAATTGATTATATGTATAATTCAATGTCATAACCGATCATAATCAAAATAAGTTTATATTTGGATAAGTTTGCCGAGAATCTTATTTCAAAATAATTAATTTTATTTCGATACATGAAATAAATCAGCTTTTACAATATAAATTAAAAAATAAAAGAGAGAGGATATGTATGAAGCTGAACGAGAGTAAAAAAAGTGATAGGAAAATTTTTTTAGAGATAACATGTTTGAGAGTGGGAAATTATCATAAACTACAGATGTTCAAATACATAAAGCCAGCTTAGATTTTTTTTGTTTACAAAAAGCTTTTTTTTTCTAGATTTCAGCGAATGATCCCAAGCACAACAATAATTGTTTAACAGCTGAAATCAATAAGTTTAAGCTATTTTACCAATCTCTAAGAATTCAATAAACAATCCAACTGACTCCCACATAAGCTGTTTCAGGTTTCTTTTCACAAGCCAAAAATTGATGCTAGTGAAAAAAGCATCCACAAAAGCTTTCAACTAATAATACATTTTTAAAAACTCGATGTATAGTTAAAATTTCACCAAGAAAGTGCTTATTATACCAACGACACTGCAATTGCAACAACAGAAGTTCATTTTAATATTATATCCTGAAAAGGCATCTTAAAATAATATGGTTACCGTGTAATTGCCTCCAAAACAAACGTAAGTCCCTTCAATAGGCGGCGGAGGCTCGGGAGCAGACTTAGGGTCTTGCAAGTAATCTTTGTAAAGCCTGTAAAAAGGTGGCGGTGGAGGGTATGTCGCCGTTGCCATAATTAAAACCTTTTAAACTTCTCAATTTCACGATCTGCACTATCATTGTATGATACAACACAAAATTAGGGCATGGAAGACACGGATGCTTACTCTCTCTCAGTTTTTCAGTTGCGAACTTAACATCGCGAGAGTGAGTGAGTGACAACTTTGCTGAGACACAGCCAAATGAAATAGAGAAATTTATTAACAGAGAAAGAGGGACTCACGAAATCCGGTGACCGGCGACCGGCGAGCTACGGCGGCGTGCGAGAAGGAGACAAAGAAATTAGATTCAGAAAGGGGGAAAGTGAGGTGTAAATGCGAGAAATAGATGTTGAAAATCAAAAATCAAATGATAAGAAGAAATAGAAATAAGAAAAACAAAATCAACCGTTAGATCAAAATTAAAAGAATCCAACGATTTAAATTATCTCTCTCAACATTTACCCTTTTATCCCTCTCCTTTCTCCGTCGAAGAGAACCGGTTTCCTATACCGCCGGCAGTCGCCCCGCCGCAACCCCTACCGCGTAAAGCAAATAAAAACGGGTCTCCTTGTATATATTATTTATGGATGATGACATTTTGTTAATATCGAGAATATTTTAACATCACTTAATCACTTAATGTATTATTTTCTGATTAATCCAAAATTACTTTTTAATTAATAATAATTATTATAAATATTATCATAAATTAATCACACAATGACATTAAATGATGTTAAAAAAAATGTTTTCAAAACATCATTATCTATTATACGGTATGATATTGCGACCAAACGATTGCTTGTTCAGTAATAACAAACGTCTAAGTTAACATGAAATAAAATAAGAATGGAGTAGGTAAATCATGATTAAGCCAGTAATTATCTAAAGAACCAAAAGATAAAGCTCAAATAACGATAAAATAATTCGGGAATATATAATTAAAGATATGGAGAATATGCAACATCAGATATTCAGGTATGCTCAGTTTTATTCATTTAGTTATTTTTATATTATTTATATTCCATGTGATAAATTATAAATAGATGACACTTATTCAACATTCATATTCTACAGAAACACTACTCTTCATTCTTTATACTGAAAATTATCAAAATAAAAATTCGACTACAGTTTAAGTGTCGGAGTGCCATTGGAGATATCTTGTCCTCCAATCAAATATCGAAGTCCACTCAATAGTCAGAATGGTCAATCAAAACGTAAAAAAGCGAGAAAGTCGCGTCTGCTAGGTTTGTCTCTCGATCCCTAAATTTTATACCGAAACATCATTATTTATAGCTTAACGTAAAACTTATATCACATTTACACTTTTCAATAGTATCTTTTTATCTTTATTTACTTTATAACTACAGCAATACAGTTAAAAATAAAATTAAGCAATATTTAATTTTAGGTCAAATGTATTTTTTTTCTTCTCAGTGTAGTATTTTATTTGAATTTTTTTTTATCAATTAAGTTTAACTTTTTTGTTAAATATTTAGTTTTTTCTATTAGATTTGCATAAACGGTTTTTACGTATCATGTGTCAATAATATTTTTGAATTATCTTTTAATTTTTAAATTTTTGTAAACAGATATTTTATATACTGACATATAAAACATCAAAGCATTTTTGTTAAGTAAATTTGTATTGCCGTTACAACTTTTAAATTTGTTATATTAATTTTTATCATTACTATATATTCGATGATGGAAACCTATATTATTTTAAACTTTACAAAGTCGTTTTAAAATAAAAAGTAGTAAAGGGATAAATTAAGTAGTTTAACCTATTTTTTTAATCCACAATTTATAAATTATAAATTACAATAAAGAATAGATTTTTATTTTTAAAATCTAATGGACTTTAGAAAAATCAAAATCCAGCTATAGCTAGGGTGTGCGTGTATACGAGAAACGCCGTGCGTACACAGTGGATATTTGGATTTGCTTTTTTCGTTTCACCGGCGGCGAACGTGGTGCAAACCCTAATTCAACAAAACCCAATTGGTGATCGGAGGAAGAATCTGACGGTGGGCGAAGATGGTTCTCGCGGAGTTAGGTGGGAGCATTTCGCGTGCTCTTCAGCAGATGAGCAATGCGACCATCATCGACGAGAAAGTCCTCAACGATTGCCTCAATGACATCACGCGCGCACTCCTCCAATCCGATGTGCAATTCAAGCTCGTCCGTGAAATGCAGGCTAACATCAAGAGCATCGTCAACCTCGACGACCTCGCCGCTGGCCACAACAAGCGTCGGATCATCCAGCAGGCCGTGTTCAATGAGCTCTGCAAAATTCTCGATCCCGGGAAACCCTCGTTCACTCCCAAAAAGGGCAAACCCAGCGTCGTCATGTTCGTCGGTTTGCAAGGTTTGTTTGTTTCTTTTGAATAGCGTTATGCTTTGCGTTTTGCACGATTGGAATGATTGTGGATGTTTTCGTGATTCAGGATCTGGTAAGACGACGACGTGTACGAAATACGCGTACTATCATCAGAAGAAAGGATGGAAGCCAGCGCTGGTATGCGCGGATACGTTCAGAGCTGGTGCTTTTGATCAGTTGAAGCAAAACGCCACTAAGGCTAAGATCCCTTTTTATGGAAGGTACGTGTTGGTAGTTGTTATTCAATTTGACTCGTGAAATGCAGAGATGATCGGATTTAGCTGTAGTTGGCATATGGTTCTGTTGTTAGATTGCTGCACTTATGCCTGTTGAATGTTGATAGTAAAGTTAAGGTTGTGTACTTGTAGTTTTATATGTTGATGAGTTACATTGGCAATTATATTTCTATATCGATCATGCCTTGGGTGGCGTTAAATCTTATTTTGGGATATTATTCGTCTACAAGTATGTATTAACTGAGTAACAAAGTAAGATTGGGGATGATTATCGCTGACTATTTCGGAAACTGGGTCTTAGATTTGTTTGTTCTCAATTTATTTTTTCATATGTTATGGATTTTACACTCTTGTCTCTTCAATCACATGCTCAGATTTTGTCGCTAAGATTCCCATGCTCACAAATGGGCGTACTCTTTTTCATTTTTTATCTTATTTCTTCTTAAGAAGACTTAATACGAATTTACAATGTTTCTTAGGCATGCCATACAAATTCACGAACATAAAAAATGCATGAAACCAGTAATTAAAAGAATTCCCTTTTTTTTTTTCTCCCAGTGATCTATTTGGATTCATCTTACAATTTCTTTCGTTTTCGTTTTATTTTTCTCGTTTGCATTCATGACAGCTGCTTGCTTCTATTTTGTTAATTGCATTTCATTTCCCATGGTCATCGTGCTCAAGTAATTCCTTTTTCTTCAGCTATATGGAATCAGATCCTGTGAAAATTGCTGTGGAAGGAGTTGAAAGATTCAAGAACGAAAACTGTGACCTTATAATCGTTGACACTAGTGGGAGGCATAAACAAGAAGCTGCACTTTTTGAAGAAATGCGTCAAGTTTCAGAAGCAACGGTATTTCCTGTGGATACTCTGTTAATTTCTTTTTTCAATAGTCAACATCTAATATTTTTCATTGCATTGTTCAGAAACCAGATCTTGTTATATTCGTCATGGATAGCAGTATTGGTCAGGCTGCTTTTGATCAGGCTCAAGCATTTAAACAGAGTGTTGCAGTTGGAGCTGTCATTGTGACTAAAATGGATGGCCACGCAAAGGGTGGTGGTGCTCTTAGTGCGTAAGTATTGCAAAGATAATTATATTGTATTTATACGATTTAATACCAACTTATGCAAATAGGGTGTCTGTTGCTTGTGTATGTTTGTTGTGGTTTGAACTGTATTCTAATTAATCTTGTATGTTCAGTGTAGCAGCAACAAAGAGTCCTGTCATATTCATTGGAACTGGAGAACACATGGATGAATTTGAAGTTTTTGATGTTAAACCATTTGTCAGTCGTCTATTAGGTGTGTGTTTTCTGCTTTTTTTTCTTTACCTAAGTATTGGGTTATGCCACACCCTTTTGAAGTATATTATTTTGTCAGTTTGCTTAAATTAATTCTTAGTCTTGTTCAATGACTTTTGATTCAGGCATGGGAGACTGGTCTGGGTTCATGGACAAAATTCATGAAGTTGTTCCTATGGATCAACAGCCTGAACTGCTACAAAAGCTATCAGAGGGAAACTTCACCTTGAGGATTATGTATGAACAGTTTCAGAACATACTTAAAATGGGTCCCATTGGCCAGGTTACCTCCTTTTTATGTTTGATTGAATTTATTATACCCACAAAATTTTACATTTGATGCTCTAAACACATACTGCTAATGGCTCTTTGGTTACCGTGTGATGAGATACTGCACATTTGCTTTATTGACGTTTGCTAGGTTGATTTATGCAGGTCTTTTCTATGCTACCAGGATTTAGTGCTGAATTAATGCCAAAAGGCCGTGAGAAGGAAAGCCAGGCAAAAATTAAGCGTTACATGACAATGATGGACTCAATGACAAATGAAGGCATGTGCTGGGCATTTTTTTCTCCTCATTCAGAGGATAAAATTTTTTGTATATTGAATCCATAGTTTTGAAACAGTGTACCTTCATAAGCTGACTTTTAATGGTTACAATGTTTACAGAGTTGGATAGCTCAAACCCAAAGCTCATGAATGAGTCCCGCATGATGCGAATAGCTCGAGGTTCTGGTCGTCCAGTTAGGGAAGTAATGGAAATGTTGGAAGAGTACAAACGGCTTGCAAAGATATGGAGCAAAATGAAAGGGCTTAAAATACCCAAGAAGGGCGAAATGAGCGCCTTATCCCGAAATATGAATGCTCAGCACATGAGCAAAGTCCTCCCTCCTCAGATGCTAAAACAAATAGGAGGCATGGGTGGGTTACAAAGCTTGATGAAGCAGATGGGATCTGCTAAAGATATGATGGGAATGTTTGGCGGTGGTGATAAGTAGAATGTTGTTGCATAGAAGCTGAGGATTGTTTCTGATCACTACCCAAACCTCTCTAATACATACTTCACAAGAGCTAGATTCATCAAATTATGCAGTTCACATTGAATTTCGGATGAATTTTCTGTTAATCAATCTGCAGCAATCTCGATGGGTGGAATAGTTCATTTCGAAATTTTCGTTAACAGTCCTTTTGTAGAACTAAACCCCCTTGTCTGTATATTTTTTAGTCATTAGGAACGCAAAGCAATTTTATTGTGGCCTGGAAATTTTCTTGTAGCTGTAACATATTGCTCCTCTATCAATTTATTGAAAAAGGTGAAGTTAATTCTGACAGTTGGTTTTGGATTTGCATTTCATTGCGTCTTCGTTGATGTTCTTCTTGTTCCATATATTTCTTTTCTTTTGATTAGTTAGTATGTGGTATATCTTTACTCTGGTCTCTTCTAATGTTGCTTAATCCATATATATATATATATATATATATATATATATATANATATATATATATATATATATATATATATATATATATATATACACACACGCACTATCTTAGTGTTTAGTTTTATAAAAAAGAAAATTGTTGTACTAGATATTTTTTTTATCTTATTTTTTAATTGTTGGATGTATTCTATATCTACAAAAATCAAATTATGTATTACCAATTTCAATTAATCAAATAGTTTTTAGGTATTATGCTGGATTAATTATTTTTTTTAGTATTTTTTTTCATATTAAAATATTTAACTCTGTTAATTTTAAATATTTAATCATATAAATCATTCACTTCCTAGGTAATTAAAAAATATCATTACTTTTCTTGATTATTAATTTTTGTTTCATTTAAAAAAAATTGTTAAAATAATTTTTATTTTCTTTTAATAATTGATAGCCTTAACTATTCATGTTTTTCTATCATGCATTTTTATTCATGTTTTTCTATTCATGTTAAAATAATTTTTATTTTCTATGTATATCACATAGTTTTTACACAATACATTCGATCATTTTTATTTTATTTATAAATATTTTAATTTATTATTTTAATGATTTTTATATAATTATTTTTATATTTTAAATTATTATTTTACGACAATAATTATATAAATATAATATAATAATTTAATGTCATTAACACAATAAAATTAAAATAAATAAAAATCTATATCTAAATTTGAATTATTATTAATTTAATATTTTTTCATGTATCATTCAATGTAAGTAGTATATTATAACCTTTATTAATATATAAAATATATTTCACTATAATCTATAGAAAGAAATTAAACACTTAAAATATTTCTAAACTTGAATATTTTGTTTTATAATTTTAAAAAAATACTTTTAACTTTTTTTTAACTTTTTTTGTTAACATTTTCAAAATTAAAATATATTTTAATTGTTATGAAAATTTATTTATATGTAATTACACAATATTTTATATAATTCTTTAATTTTTATTCAATTCTTATTTAATATTTTAGTTTAAAATTTCTATAGTTGTAACTTTTAAAAATATTTGACATTAAATATATTATTTTAATATTTAATCTTAAATAATATCATATTTATATTTTCATAATTTTTATAAAAACAATTAATTAATTTTAAATAATAATTATAAAAAAGGACAGCGACCTTATAAGGGTATACATATTATCCCATGAATAAAAATAAAACAAAAATTTGATATTGTTAAAGATGGAAAAGAGTATAATTTTTTATTTAAAGAATAAAGGTAAAATAAGAAAAAGCATGGTCATACTTGTATCATCAATTCACCATTGACTTCAAAGAGTGAATTTTTAAAATAAAAAAGTAAAAACATATTTTAATTTGAATTAAGTTTTTATATTTATGCAATTTCTTTTTTTTTTTTTATCTTTCACTTTATTGTAATTTTTTTCTAGACATTTATTTATCTTCATAAACAAAAAAAACATTAGAATTCCCAACATCATAATCTCCATTTTCTATCCCTTTTTATTTATTTTTAATTTAGTTACTACATTACTATTTATCTATATAATATTATTTGATATTATTATATTAAATATATGACGAACCCTATTAATAAGTATGAAGGGTTTAGAAGTGCAAATGGGGAAGCAGTTCAAAAGTTGCAGAGTTTGAACCCCTTGTTGCCTCCTTTCCTTCTTTCCGCCGCGCGTACACATTCTCTCCGCCTTCCGACCATAATCGTTTTCGTTGTCTCTCTCTCTCTCTCTCTATTCATCTATATATACACGCACATACTCAGACACATACTCACGTGTGAGTGTATAAGCACTCCTATCTCATTAGTTTTTCTCTTCATTCACTTCACAACGCTGTTTCACTCTTCCGCTGCCGTGGCAGTGGCGCGAGCTCGTGCAACTTTCCTTTTTCTCAAGGTTCTCTCTATATATATCTCTTCACTATTTGAATTGAATGTGATGCTATTCTGTAACGGATTAGAGTTTTTCTCTGTTTTGGCACTGTTGTGTGTTGTGTATGTTCGATCCCTAAACTGAAGGACGGGAAAACACGAAGAAACAATGGTATTTATATTATTTGAATTAATATTTTTGTTTTAATCAGGACCTGTTCCTTGTGCTTAGTCGTTGTTGTTTTCGCCACGCATTGTCATTGTGATGTTAAATGAGTGAGTCGGGCTATTGTGTTCAAGTGAAATGTTGTGCTGAAGCTTGTGTACAGTTCATGGTATTTTGTTTGTTTTTTTTAATTCTGCTGAAGAAACAGAGAATCGGGTTTTGTTTTAATTTTTGCTTAAATTTTGTTTTGTTTGCTCTGTTGAAGATGCGGGCAGATATGCGATTATGGTGTTTTATTTGTCAATCCACCCCTTTCAGAGGTTTTAACTGTCTAACTAGATTGGATTGTTTGTGGATGTTATGGAGAAAGAAAATGTGAATGCTACATTTAATTTTGAGTGTTAGTATGACTGTTGAGATCACTGGGATAAATGAGCAAAAGTTATTTGTAGGCTTTGACTTAAGCAGGGTTGTTTAAGCAGCGACTATAGCGCTGTTGCATGGCACAATACCTAGGATCTGAGTTCACTTCATGCG
Organism: Vigna radiata var. radiata; assembly: GCF_000741045.1. Taxonomy (NCBI): domain Eukaryota; kingdom Viridiplantae; phylum Streptophyta; class Magnoliopsida; order Fabales; family Fabaceae; genus Vigna; species Vigna radiata. Next base: position 499,787 of record NC_028359.1, on the reverse strand, counting down.
TTGCAATGTGGTTTTGAGATTGGTATGGGACTACACATGCTTTTTCCCAACTCAGTCCTTGTGTTCTACTCCCCCTACTTACTTAAACCTATTAATCTTCTCGTATACAAAAACCTCTGTTCAGGGCTTCACCTAAGATCGAGCCCCCACTCCTCTATCAGTGTTTGTTCACCTCCTTTTTCACCCTCTTGTCATCACTGACAAGTCTCCGACCAGTTGAACTTTGCCAGTCAGTATTATGAAAAGCTTTATGCATTTTAATTTTATTTACGTGCAACTTAATTTTTTTTATGCGAATATAATTGATATATTTTACAAATTTCAACTGCTATGTGATTTCCCTTGTTTACCCACCACACTATCTGCTGTATGATATAGAAGATTATCGGCTTTCTGACATTTTCTGCCATTCTCAATTTAACACTGGTTTTAAGTGTTTATATCTTGCAAGGGAAAGTTACTTTCATCAAGATACATGTTGAATGAAGCTAACATAGATAGTTACAGCACAGATGGACATTAAATCATAAACTGCCATGCAACTTTAGAGTTATGAATTTCAAATGAAAGAAGTGAATTATATTCTTTTGTTCTGCCACGGGCTTTTCTTCGTCCACTTCTCAATGGCGAGGACATAACTTGGCTGGCTACATGTTCATGTATATCATATAAATGATGATAGTACAACATGCAATCATTTTAAACTAGAAATAACTAAAGAGGTTGTACACAAGTCTCACAAAACAAAAGTACAGGCCGTAATCGAGCATGTAAATCCTTTATTTTTTGAAAACAAAGCAATGGAGTAACCAAATAGAGTGTGAGTGCATTAAATGAGTGGGTGATGAATAAAGTAGTGGAATATTAGGACAAAATATGTTCCTTAGCTTCTATAAGTTTTTGATTTTTTATATTAGTGAGGAAAGGTAGAAGAAAAAGTAAAGAATTAATAGAACGTTGATTTGTTTTGGTAATACAAAATTGTGTTGATTCATCTATGTATCATAAGATTCAAGTCATTGGAGACTCTGATTACGAGATTCAAAACACTGGTCAAGATGAATTACATTGAATGATATGATTCAAATCGAAAGAATCTAATAACTATGATGTATGTTTAGTTTTTTAATATTGTTGTTGTGGAGTGCTAACTCAATTTTTGACAGAATCCGTGTAGCTAACCCAATGGAAAAAGGATTTTGTTTGGACAAATTTGTAGTAGCCAATAGCTTGCTATAGCAGAGTAGGGTAGTGATTTTCGACTGCTATATGATTCAACCTTCCTCCAAAACACAAGATTGTCCACAAAATTAAGAGTCCCGGTTTCTTTGTTTTGCAATATAATTTCCTTTTTATTTATATATATCATTTATCAGAGTTTGCCCTTAGCAGCTGAACTTCCGGGGGCCTTTTAAATTCTTATTTCTTTTTAATTTTTTTATTTATGTTCTGTATAAAAAATAATATAACTTTTAGCCTGACTTTATTATTTCTGGAGGTAAGCCACTCATTGATGCCCTTCTGGCGTTCCAATTTTTAGGTTTTCCAGGGTTACTTTTGCTATCATGGAGCTTGATGCTCATGTTACCCCCGATAATAATGATGTGATACCTTATTCAGGAACGCAAGCCAATAAGCGGATGAGAAAAAAGTCTATGGTGTGGGAATACTTCACAGTAGAAGCTGTTGGAGCTGGATGTACCAGGGCTTACTGTAACCAATGCAAAAAGTCATTTTCTTATATAACTGATTCAAAACTAGCTGGTACAAGCCATCTGAAACGACACATTTCGATGGGAATCTGTCAAGTACTACGGGAGAAAAACCAACAAATCTCATATCCCAAAACAGGTGGTTCTCAATATAATGCCAATACTCCCAAGAAACGGCCAAGAGAGAATTCTAGGTTTACTAATGGTATCTCATTTGATCAGGAGCGTTGCAACCATGATGTTGCCAAAATGATAATTTTACATGATTATCCTCTTCATATTGTGAAGCAACAGGGTTTCATTGATTTTCTGCGGATTCTTCAACCCCAGTTCAATCCATCATGTCTAAATTCTATTGAAAGGGATTGTATTGCTATTTACCTCAGGAAAAAGCAGAATATGTTGAATGTCATTAATGTGATTCCTGGACAAGTCAACTTGACATTGGAATTGTGGACTTCAAACCAGGCAATGGGCTATGTTTTTGTTCGAGGACACTTCATTGATAGTGATTGGAACTTGCATCGTCCTATTCTCAATGTCGTTACAGTACCATTTCCTGGTTCTGAAGATTCTTTAAATCAAACTTTAGTGACATGCTTATCCGATTGGCATTTGGAGGGTCGGCTGTTTACTCTTGCGCTTGATAAATCCTTTTCCAGTGAGAATGTGATAGAAAATCTGAGAGGCCTGCTCTCTGTTAAGAACCCTGCCATACTCAATGGTCAGTTGTTAAACCAGAATTGCTATGCTCGTGTGCTTAGTCGCCTTGCAGCTGATGCACTATGGGCTATGAGAGAAACTATTAGCAAGGTTCGCGATAGTGTAAAGCATGTGAAGTCTTCAGAAACCCATAAAGAGAAGTTTATTGACTTGAAGCAACATTTACAAGTACCTAGTATGGTGAATCTTTCAATTGATGACCCGTGTAAATGGGACACAACTTATCATATGCTTGTAGCTGCCTGTGAATTAAAGGAAATCTTCATCTGCCTTGATACCACTGATTCTGATTACAGAATGACTCTAACAATGGATGACTGGAAGCAGGTTGAAACTCTCTGCACATATTTGAAGTATTTGTATGATGCAGCCAAAATTCTGACACAGCAACCGTACCCAACTTCAAATTTATTTTTTGCTGAAGTATCAAAAATTCAGGTGGAGCTGACACAAGCAGTCTTCATCCAGGATCCTTTCATAAGAAGTTTAATTTTTCCTTTGCACGAGAGCTTTGACCAATATTGGAGAGAAAGCTGCATCATCTTGGCAATTGCTGTAGCTATGGACCCAAGGCATAAAATGAAACTTGTGGAATTTACCTTTGCCAAGACATTTGGTGAGAATGCTGGGGCCTGGATAAAGATAGTTGAGGATGGTCTTCGTGATCTATTCATTGAATATAGCACCCAAATGTTTCTTAAAGCAACAAATGATGATGATGGGGATGACATTATGATAAAAGAAACATGTCAAGAAGATTCTATTGACTGCTCTCTTTTTGTTGATGGTGATGGTCTTTCGGATTATGAATTTTATATATCTGATTTTACTGGTAACCCTCAATTTAAATCAGAATTGGAAGAGTATCTGGAAGAGCCTCTGCTGACCAGTGTAGAGGAATTTGATATTCTGAGCTGGTGGAGATTAAATGGATTGAACTACCCGACATTGTCTAGAATAGCATCTGATATTTTGTCTTTACCAGTTTCCACTCTGTCTGCAGATTCTGTTTTTGACACCCAGATTAGAAAAATGGATAGCTACCGTAGTTCTTTAAGCTCCCTCACTCTTGAAGCCCTTATTTGTGCCAAGGACTGGTTCCAGTCAGAATGACTATAGATATTTCAGTTGTACATGGGAAAATGGAATTTCAGGTATACGTTTTTCATGAAGGGGCACATTACAGAGTAGATTTTAATTCGTGTTATTGTCAGGATTTTCATTACATGTTTATAGTATAAAGGTTAATTATATTCAAATTTAATCTTCTTGGCCAAAATAAACCTTTTGTAACAAGAAATGATTTTATTCATACTTTCATTGTTTCAATGAAAAACATGAAAGATTCATAGTTTCATGATTTGAATGAAGAACGTGAAAGGATTACTTTTCTAGGGTTGGTACAGTGGCGGTTTTTATCCCGTATATATAGACATTGGCCTAATTACTAATTTGATGTATATGCTTTATAGGAGAGAATATGAATGCCAGTGGTCAGGTTGGAAGTCAAATCGACCAAACACATGAATCATACTCATGTGATTATTTTAACCATATATAGTACCTGTTTGGTTTGATCCATATTGTGATTTAACGAATTGGACATATCAATTTTCATTTTTTATTTATTTAGTTTTATAGATTCTTATTAAATCTATAATAATGAAGAAAGATGCTACATATATTGATGAGCAATGAAATTGATTGAATGACAAAGCAAAGTGGACAAATTATGTATTTTTTTTAGAAGATTGATTTTTGTACATATTTTTTAAGGCAAACAATTAAATTAAGATAGTAGATTGATTTTTATTAGTAATTTTTTTTTTCTGTTCTGGTTTAAAACAATTATTTTTTTATGAATAATACATTGCATTTTGCCTTATTATTTTTTTAATGGAATGTAATATTCCTTCTTATTTATAATAGGTTAGCGCAGTGATAAACCACAGACATAAATCTTTTATACTCACATATTCAATATATATATATATATATATATATATATAATCAAGCTTCTACCCACACGGGTAGAAATATAAAATTATCCGTTAATTATAATTATGTTAGAGTTGGCGAATGAAGAAAGGTTTAAGACCTCAATAATAATATTTTTTTTTTCATTTGAAAATATCATATTAAAATTAAATAAAAGATTATAGAAATTTAAAAAGAAAATTAAATACATGTTAAAAAATATTTTTATAAGTAAAATAAGTATTATTTTCTTACAAATATAAAGGAAGTGACTTCAATTTATCAAAAATATGAGGAAGATGGATGTTTATGTAATAATTTATATGATAAAAACGTGTGTCATTTATTAAAAGTATTAAAAACAAACGAGAGATAAATATTTCTTTTGAAGATGGAATATATTGGTATATTATTAAATAAAAATTAAAAGTGTTACTACGTCTTTCAATAATTTTAATTAATTCAATTGTTGAAGAGTAAATATATATATTCCCTTGATTTTGAGTGCCAGAATTTATAAAAACTGTAAATAATAAAAAATTAAATAATTTATTTGAAAAAAAAAACTTTTAATCCAAGTTTTTCAGATTGAATTTTTTAATTAAGTAATTTTTAGTTTCTAGTAAATTTCTAGATTTTGGTTGAGTTTTTATAATTTCTTTTCTTATTTTAGCTTTTGTACTTTTTTTCTATGCTTGTTAGCATTTCTTAAATTATTAGCTGTTTATTAGGTGACATGTTAGCAATAAAATGAAATAATTAAAAAACACATCTTAATTCTACTTATTATCTTTATGATCACTTACCAAATTGCACATTATTTAAATAATATCGATACTCAATATAAAAATAAATTTTTTACAAAGAACTAATAATCAATTAAGATAAAAAATACAAATAAAACTTTTATGAGAGACTAAAATAAAAGAAATTATATTAAGAGAAGTACAGAACAATAATACACTTTTAATCCTAATGAATCACTTACACATCACATTACCATGAGTAACTATTTCCAGTTCAAGATCATGAGTTTATTGATCTTATTTCTTAAATCTTTTTTCAATTTTCTCTTGTTAAAGGTTTAAATTCATACTTAGATTGTAAACCAGTAGAATAGTGGAGCACAAAACATGAATAGATAGTTGTCACATTGATATTAGACACACTTAAAATAACTTTGCATGTTGTGAGTAAGATGACATGTTGTCCATGTTATCTTTGTCAACTCCCTTGTTCTTTTCACTTGCAACCTTACCCAATAGAGTGATTTATAACACTCTTGCTACTGCTGTTGTGTGTTCTTCAAACTGCTTTGGGGAATCTCCAATCTCTCTGCTTGAGAGGTGCAAGTCCATGTACCACCTAAAGCAAATTCACTCCCACACCGTCAAAATTGGTCTCTCTTCAGACCCTTTATTTCAAAATCAAGTCATAGTCTTCTGTTGTGCTAATCAATCAGGGGATATGGACTATGCCCGTCAGGTGTTTGACACAATCCCGCACCCAACTGCTTTCATTTGGAATACCATGATCAAGGGGTATTCTAGGATCAACCGTCCTGAGAATGGAGTTTCCATGTATCTATTTATGCTGGCTAATAGCATCAAGCCTGACCGTTATACATTTCCCTTCTTGTTGAAGGGATTTAACAGTGATATGGCTTTGCAGCATGGGAAAGTGTTGCTTAACCATGCACTGAAGCATGGATTTGATTCTAATTTGTTTGTTCAAAAGGCTTTCATACAAATGTTTTCCTTGTGTGGGCTTGTGGATTTGGCTTACAAGGTTTTTTATATGGGTGATGCGTGGGAAGTAGTTACCTGGAATATAATGCTATCCGGGTATAACAGAGTTAAGCAATTTAAGAAATCAAAGAAGCTTTTTAATGAGATGGAGAAGAGAGGAGTGTTGCCGAATTCAGTTACACTAGTATTGATGCTTTCTGCATTCTCCAAACTGAAGGATTTAGATGGGGGCAAGAACATTTTTAAGTATATTAAAGAAGGTATTGTTGAACCTAATCTCATATTGGAAAATGCTTTGATCGATATGTTTGCATCTTGCGGAGAAATGGATGCTGCACAAGTTGTTTTTGACAATATGAAGGCTCGAGATGTTATTTCTTGGACTTGTATTGTTACTGGGTTTGCCAATGTCGGTCAAATTGATTTAGCTCGGAAGTATTTTGATCAAATGCCTGAGAGAGATTATGTTTCCTGGACTGCTATGATTGATGGCTACCTCAGAATGAACCGTTTCATAGAGGTTTTAGCACTCTTCCGTGAGATGCAAATGTCAAATGTGAAACCTGACGAGTTCACCATGGTTAGCATTCTAACGGCTTGTGCGCATCTGGGAGCACTTGAGCTAGGGGAATGGGTAAAGACTTACATTGACAAAAACAGTATTAAAAATGATACTTTTGTTGGGAATGCTCTGATAGACATGTACTTTAAATGTGGGAATGTTGGAAAAGCAAACACGGTATTTAAGGAAATGCGTCAGAAAGACAAATTTACCTGGACAGCGATGATAGTTGGCCTTGCCATTAATGGCCATGGTGAAGAAGCTCTTGCCATGTTTTCAAGTATGATAGAGGCTTCGGTTACACCAGACGAGATAACCTATATTGGTGTCCTGTGTGCATGCACACATGCAGGCATGGTAGATAGAGGAAAAAGTTTTTTCACTGCCATGACCATGCAACATGGAATTAAGCCTAATGTGACACATTATGGATGCATGGTTGATCTCCTTGGTCGTGCTGGGCATTTAGAAGAAGCCATTGAGGTCATAGTGAATATGCCTGTAAAACCAAATTCAATTGTTTGGGGATCACTTCTTGGCGCTTGTAGAGTTCACAAAAATGTGCATCTAGCAGAAATGGCAGCTAAACAAATTCTTGAGTTAGAGCCTGAAAATGGGGCTGTTTATGTCTTGTTATGTAATATATATGCTGCCTGCAAAAGATGGGAAAACTTGCGTCAGGTCAGGAAAATGATGATGGAGAGGGGAATCAAGAAAACACCAGGTTGCAGTTTGATGGAGTTGAATGGCAATGTTTATGAATTTGTTGCTGGGGATCAGTCACATCCTCAATCTAAAAATATATATGCAAAGCTAGAAAAGATGATGCAGGACTTGATAAAAGCAGGGTACTCACCTGATACATCAGAGGTTTTCCTTGATCTAGGGGAGGAGGATAAGGAGACCGCACTTTACCGGCATAGTGAGAAGTTGGCTATTGCCTATGCCCTTATTAGTTCAGGCCCTGGAGTTACTATAAGAATAATTAAGAACCTTAGAATGTGTGTGGATTGTCACCTGATGGCAAAGCTGGTGTCAAAAGCTTACAAAAGGGAACTAATAATTAGAGATAAAACCAGATTCCATCATTTCAGGCATGGTTCATGTTCATGTAATAATTTCTGGTGAACATTTTAACAAGAAGATCCAGAAGAGTAGCTACAAGCCAACTACGTAGTGCAGTTCTCACGTTTACAGAGAAATATATATTCTATACTTTTGTGCTTAAGTCATGTCAATTTTGATCTCCATTATATCATTATAGAAACTCGACACCACCGCAGATTGTGTGGGGAAATATATTTACTGTCACGATTAAATTAATTTTTAAATATGTATATCAAACTTATATTGTCAAGTTCACAGTGTCCACAGCAGAAAAAGGGCAAGGAAAAATCCAAATTGAAGTTGATCAAGGTTGCAAATATCAATCCTCAGCTCGTGTCAGTTTCTTTTTGTTATGTCATAAGTATTTTGAACTCATTAAGCCAGAAACTAACCCACTTAATGTTGTGACTCTCAATAAGTTAACTTGAACATATTAATTACATTGTTGTTGTCGGTGGATACAAGATGTTCCAAAATTTGAATTAATTATGAGTCTGCTAATTATCTCTGTTACCATTAACATGTTAATTGCTCTGTTAGACAACGTACATAATATTACAAATCTGCATCAAATAATTTTATTAACCATTATGTATACAAGTGCTTATTGTCTTTGTTACCATTGACATGCTACTGGCTTTGTTACGGATGACTTACATATACAACGTTACACATTTTGAAACCAAATGATTTATAAGTTTGTTACCATCTTTGTGTACATATTTTATACAATTTTGTCCTTATTCTCACAACTATTTAATTCAATACATTTTTTTTTTCCATGAAAGTAGTTGTTTTTATTTTGATAATTATAAAAAAAAAAAAATGCTAGCACACGTGGTGTGTTCTTAGCAGTTCTTACTATATGCCACATCTTAGGTGGAAATATATGAGGACTACGTTTAAGTGGGGACATCAACCGCAATTTATGAAGCAACCAAGAAAAGATAAATATCAAACAAATATGTTATGTTCACTTTGAACCGTTAGTCACCTCTGCCACTGATCACAAACCCAACAATGGTTTTTTCTGCCATGTTTTCTCCCACTCTCAATCTTGCCATTTCTTCCACCACATACTGCTGTAAAAGAAGAATATCACCCACAAGAAGTGTTACAGTGAGAGCTAGCTCTACAGAGAAGGGTGAATCCAAGGACGAAGAAGCCTCAGCATTCAACCCTTTCGGGTTTGTCACTGACAACCCTTCAAGCCGCAGTGCTATTCAATTGCCTGAGAACCCTGCTGAGGATGGCAACGTTGGCCAAATGCTTTATGTACCAATCTTTCTTTTCTCCTTCTACTTCCTTTTGATTCCTGATATATAACATTGAAGACTTTGTGTTGTTTGTGCATGACATGATGCTTCTTCAACTAGTAATGTTTGATTGTTCAGTGATGATGGTTTTCATTGAGTGGGAATGTAGTAATAGTTTTTGTGTTGGTAGAGGACAGAAGACAAGGGCAAGGAATACGGGTCCTACGTTAAATCTGGCAAGTTAAGATGGTTTGTGAGAGAAACTGGTATTGCTTATTTCTTATAGCTGAGGAATTAGTTTCTAATTTTCCATTTTCAAGTTTAAGAAATGTATGGAAAATGCTCGCTTTTGGTTATTTTTTTCCCTTGTCCTATTTTGCAGGGTCAGCAAGTAGCAGAAGAGGAACAATTGTCTTCCTTCATGGTGCTCCTACGCAATCTTTTAGCTACCGAGTTGTTATGTCTCAGGTTTTCATGCAACTTCTATTTTGTATGCAATCAAGCTCGTCAGAATAAATAAGCCAATTCTCAAGGACAAAATTTAAAAATTGTTTAAATGTTTTCTGGAGTTTTTCTGTCAGAATTAGAGTTTCATCACCGCAATTCGCGAAATAACAAGGCAAAACTTAATTTTTGATTGGAGAATAGAACAACACAAGCAATTGCATCTTTTGTCCTTTTTAAAATCCTTGAACTCTTCAACCCGAGTAGCCAATGGTGAACTGTGTGCTGCTAGTGTCAGCTGTTACCATGTAACTAATGCAATAACTTGAAGTACTTATTGTTCCCTTCTTTCTCCAGATCATAAGTGCCTTAAAATATGTTTCTCTAATAGATTTTGAGCATTACTTGTTCTTGATTATACACTGTCACTTTACCTTGATTTCATGTTTTTCAGCATCTTATGATTAAATCTATTTAAATTTTCTCCGGTTATCTCTTTTTTTGTTAATTTTCTTCCTCTTAAAACAGTTGTCAGATTCAGGGTTCCATTGCTTTGCACCAGACTGGATAGGATTTGGTTTCAGTGACAAACCACAGCCAGGATATGGTTTTGATTACACAGGTTTTATGATGAAAACATCTTATATAACATGAAGCAGTTTTTCCTGCAGAAACTCATTAATGCATTTCTTTCGTTTCTCATAGAAAAGGAGTTCCACGATGCATTGGATAAACTGCTTGAGGTGTTAGAGGTCAAATCCCCCTTCTTCCTAGTTGTTCAGGTACCTAAAGAATGAATAAATCAGTAGTTGGTAGCATTTTTTGCATTCAAAATTTACTAAAACGATGTGATACATTTACATATTAAACGATGGATTTCATCTCTTAAAAATAGATGTATATTCAAGTTGCATTTAAGTTTTGTGAAGTTCTTACTGAATACTGTGTCTAAAATATGATCGCAATTCCCCTTAAGGGATTTCTTGTAGGTTCGTATGGACTAACTTGGGCCCTGAAGAACTCAAGCAAGATATCGAAGCTAGCAATACTGAACAGTCCATTAACAGATTCATCTTCTGTTCCTGGACTTTTTCAGAAGCTAAGGTTTACTTCTTACTGTACCAGTGAATGCATAACTAAACTTCTCGGCTAAATCTATTTCAATCACTTGAAGGCTATGGAGCACTGTCTTCACTTTCAAAACATATTGTAAAGGACAAAACTTTACTCGAAAATCTTAACATGGTTTTGGTAACTGAATATTTCTTCAACTATAGAACAACCTTATTCCTATTCTTATCAATGAATAGTAACCTTATCAGTGGAGTTAATAAAGGAGTGTGTTTCATGACAGTTTTTACCAATGAATTTTTGTGGATGAATGATGTGGTCTGGCCATAAAAATGTTCTACATGTCACACAGCACTGCCGATCTTATTGCTGCTATGTCTTTTGTGAAATGATGGCTGTTTGACCTTGATTCATATACTTTATTAACTTCTTGATGTCTTTTCTTTTGTTTCTAGAATTCCTCTGTATGGTGAATTTACAAGCCAGAATGCTATCATTGCTGAGCGGTTTATTGAAGGAGGTAGCCCGTATGTATCCAAAAATTGTACATGACTATTGGCTGGTAATTTTATAAGTTGAAGCTGTAAACTGCAACTTATTATGCCATTTCCAAAGTGCTGAAAATATCTTGTATAGTTTTTCACAGATTGAAGTAAACGAATTAGCTTAGCTTAATTAGGAATATAAACCAACAAATTTGCACATCTATTAACCCTTTCTGTGACTTGCTTTATAAACATGTTACTCCTGCACTGTAAACCAAGGAATGTTCATACTAGGCTTTAGCACCACCTTAAGTAGTAAGTGTTACACTTCTGCAAACCTCCTTGTCCTTCATTCAATGCATTATTCAAAAAGACTGTGTAGTACTGTAATTTTAGTGCACAGAGCAGCATTCAGCGTACTCGTTGTTTTCAGTAACCCACTGGAGCAAACATCTTTTCTTGTTAGAGCATTAAAATGTGAAATAAGGACATAAGACTTCCTCAAACTATAATTTTTTAAGGATCTTGTTCTTATAGATGATCTATTTTGCAGTTACGTTCTGAAAAATGAAAAGGCTGACGTGTACAGGCTACCTTATTTGGCAAGCAGTGGACCTGGATTTGGTTAGTGACAGACAGGACATCATCACTTTGGTGGCCTCAAATTTTCTGCTGCTTGTAATTCAATTATAAGGAAATTGTTTATAAAACCGATAGATATGTTACATGGAAGAAGTGCAGAAAAATTACTTTGTGCTAAGTTCAGAATGATGTCCATGAAAAATTATTATACCTGATATATTCAGCTCAGTCACTAGAAAATCCATAGTTTATTAACGATAAATTTATGTAATGAACATATGCAAAACCAATTTTGCTGACTTAGTGTTAGTAACAACGAAGTTTTCTGATGTTGGGTTTCAGCTCTACTTGAAGCTGCAAGAAAAGCTAACTTCAAAGGTACTTTCAGTCAAATAGCAGAAGGATTTGCAACTGAGAGGTATATTAATTTCATGCTTTATTATTATCATTATTTTGGAAGTTGTTCTTGATGAAGAAGGCTGGGGAATTGGGAGATTGGAAATAGTAACTTTCAGACAAGAAAAAAGTTTACCTTTTGGCTTTACATGTTGGGAGATTGGAACATCTTTAAACTGACATATATAGTATGTATAATATACACTATAAATTTGAATCCTCTAAAACTACCAAAGATAAAACTACTTTTATTCCACAAAAAGAAAATCAGCAGTTGATTTTTCAACATATTCATTGTTTGTTATGCATGTGTATGGAATGACAACTCTAATTTGTGGAAAGAGATTGTTAGAAGTCTCATATGGAGTACACATAAACTAATTTATAATATATAACTGGATGTAAATCTCATCTTACAAGCTGATTTTGTGGGATTGAGCCAGATGTGAAAATCAAAATCCTACCCTAAATTTGCATTGATAACTAGGTTTTGTGATTTGATTACAGATGGGATAAACCAATACTTGTTGCTTGGGGATTATCAGACAAATACTTGCCTCAGTCTGTAGCAGAGCAGTTTAAGAATGGAAATCCAGCACAAATTAAGCTGAAATTGATAGAAGGAGCAGGTCATATGCCACAAGAGGACTGGTAAACAACTTTGACATAGCATTGAATAGAGGGAAATATTTTATTCAACCTACTACTAAGAATATACCCTTTGTACCTTTGTATTTTTTACAGGCCTGAAAAAGTTGTTGATGCTTTCAGAATGTTCTTCTGATTTCAACAGCTACCTGACCCTGCAGCCTGCAGGCATCAAAATGCTTATTTGATTGGAAGAGAATTCCTCAGTTTTTCCACAAATTGTAAATTTAGCTTGATTCCCTTTTTATCTTTTAATGTTGGACTACTAATAAAATTATATTTTACTTTAACTTGTACTCCATCTCCTAATGCAGAATTCAATTTGTCCTTAGAGAATGAACACTTCTATAGTCTTTGATTATTCCCTCAAATAATGAGAAAATGTGGCGAGAAACACAAGTTTTGGATAATATTTTTATGATTTAAAATATATTTTATCGAAATATAAGACTTAATCTAAGATATTATCTGTTTTGAGTTAAGCATTCACTGATTTATTTTTGATATCACTTCAAAAATCTTTCTATCAATAGAAATATTTTATTTTTATATAAATTCATGTCTATTTCTTTCTTATTCTTATTTTATTTTACGTGAAACTTTGTTTATATCTAAGATATGAAACTATTAAACAAATAACAAATACGATAGTTTTTATCGTATGGTTTTAATATTATATTAAAAGATAACTTTAAATTTAATTCAAATTTATAAAATTGATTTGTGAGATATAATTTATATTTATTTATTATTATAAATTAATTTTATCTATGATTTTTTAAACAAGTTTATTCATCTACCATCTTAACACACACAAAAAAAAGGTTTTGGGTTCTTTTATTATTTAAACACAATAATTTTATTTTACAAATAGTTATATAAATAAATAATAATTTTAAAAATATTCAGTGGCTTCGCACTTAAATTTTAAAGTGAATTTTAATTCAAATAATTATGATATCATTGATTAAAAAATGCGTTGCCAGCTAAGGATTTTATGAAATGGAAAGTTGGCGAACCGAAATTACTGCCAATGAATGATTTTCTGAAATGAGGTACAGAGTTTGGTGCCAACTATCTACTCTTTTCCATCCTACAAAACTTTCACTATATATTAGCTTTTCACTTTTTAATATAATTTTTTTCATCAATAATATATATCATGATAAAAAATATTATAATATATAAATGCAACACAGTTAGGTCTTGAAAAGTTAAATTAAAAAATAGTATATATGTGTTTTTTTTTTATATTATTATAAAATGTTGTGTTTGGTCCATATATTAAATTATAAAATATTTCATCTATACACACTCTATGAAAAGCTATCTCTTTAACATATATTTGTAAAGATTATATTATATTTATTGGAAAAATGTGTTTATAAAATGCAATATATTTTACATAATGTTCATAAATATAAAAGTTAAAAATCTTATGATTTAATATAGAAACTAAATATATTTAACCTTAAAAAGATTTATAAAGATTGAAGTCAACTGATACAATAATGATATGTTAAAATGTAGTCATCAATGCTCCATTTCACTCTCTAACTAAGAATAAAAAGTCATGAATTGATTGTTGCAAACACAATGGGACAAGAGTTTAATGAAGAGAAAGTGGCATGAAAATCGAACAATTCTATTTCACTATTCTATTTTACTTTTTTTTTTATCTATTCAAATTGGATAATGATATTTTGACAATGTTTTAATATCATTTACATGTCATTTTGTGATTGGTCTATGTTGGTGTTTATGATTATTATTATTGATCGTTGAATAATTTTGGACCAATTAAAAAATGACACATAGACAATATTAAAATGTTGTTAGAGTATCATTATCCACTCAAATTAATATACTTCTAAAATACGGTAAGGTATAATAATTTTGATATTTTAGAATATATTAAAAAAATTAATATATCAATATTAAATAATATAAAAATTTTAAAGATTTCATACAAATATACAATATAAAAAAATAAAAAAAAATGTACTCCTTATTACATCTCAATGTTTATATTAAAAAAAATAATAATACAAGACACAAAAATTAAGCATTTTTGTGCCATAATCTTAACCTATCCATGAATGAAGAGTGCTGGCATAGCTCTTAATTTTTTACACTAGATTAATCAGAAATAATAACAAAGAAATAATAACAAATATGATTGTTTTTAAATCACTATAATAAATTAATAAGTTTAATTATAAATAGCGATTGGAGGAGATAATGTGAAAACATTTACAACATGTATTAATTTTTATATGTGAAGGAGCCAAAGTATTCATGAAAAGACATAATTGATCAATGAATCCAATGAAAGGTTTTTGGGAAAAAAAAAGAGGAGAAAAATTACTTAAAAATAATGTGATATTATATTAAAATATTATATTTTGATTCTACAAATCACTTTGACATTAACTTTTTTGTTTATATTATTATTTAATACTAATACCATTTGTTAGAATTTTAATCTTAGTCATTCGAAAATCATGTATAGTTTAAATTAATAAATCTTGAAATAATCATCAGATAAAACTGAAATTATAATAACATTATTTATATTAGTCTGGATGAAATTAAATTAAATACGTTTATCTGTACTTAATAAAAAAAAATTAATTGTCAAAATTAATGCTATTTATTTATCTCTTTAATAACTAATATTAATTTAAAAAATGAATTTAAAAATAGAAAGTAAACAATGAATTATTCCATAATGACCTAATTAGCTTTTTTAGTTAAATATTAAATAGTAATATTGATACTATTAATATGTAAATGAAACTATCCTAACTTTTAGATTGATATTTTTTATTGGCAATGAGACTTAAACTTATTAATGATTACATTTTAATTAAACATAACATAAATTTATAATTGAATTACTTACCTTAACTATGTTTATAATACGAGGACGAAAGTTAATTTAATGTTTCTAATTATATATTTAATAAATTATTAAATTGTATGATTTTGATATTTAATACATATTCATCATATAATTTTATTATTAATGCTACTTAATATCAATTTTGATATTAATTAATAAATGTTTAGATTAATTCTATTTATGTATAATTTGTATGATTAAATCAATTTTGAAAATTTTAATATTAAGTAGTAGTTTATAATTAAAGATTAAAATAAATAATTTCCATCTATATCTTTATACTTATTTTTAGTTTTAATATTAAACACTATTTAATAATAATAATAATAACAATATTTACATAAAAAAGAACTTTAAACTTCTACTATCTTTGATTAAAACTTGAATTGATCGGAGAAATGCAATCCTCCTTTGTTAAATAAAACCACACACATTATCGTCCAAAACATAAATACACAATAATTATTATTTTTTTAGTTGTATAAGTAATATATATATATTAAAAAACTCGAATTTCTTTTCAATTTAAATATTCTAAAATGTAATTAAAATATCACCATTGTATATTTAAAGTGACATTAAATATTATAAAACTTATTATACATATACCTATAATAATTATAAATATAAAATATAAGCAATATATATAATCAAAATATAATATATGAGTAGAGTGTATTTTTTACTTTATAAATTGATTTTGTAGGATTAATTTAAATATAAACATATTTATATATTTTTATTTTATTTTATTTTTAGCTAATATAATAGTTTTTCATAATATGTGTTTTAAAAACCTCTTTTAGTTTTAATATCTATAACAATTGTTTAATTTTTTAGTTTATTTTTTATTCAATTCCTATATTTATTATAACGAATTAATTTAATAACTTTTTTCTTTTATATTAACACGAATGACACGTAAAAGAAAAACAAAACAAGTGTAATTATATATATATATATATATATATATATATATATATATATAATTTAAATCACTAATAAAATATGGAAAATAATAGTTTTGGTGAAAGTAATTATAAAAGTAAATAAAAAATAATGGTATTTTTCCTTAGAAAATGAAGCAATCTTGCATTACAGAATGGTATCCCTCTACAAATATTCGATTCCAATGAAGTTTACTTTATATTTTGTCAATTAATTTGACTCGAATAATTATTCAAATATATGTTTAGAAAAACTATAGTCGTTGAATAATTTAATTATTCATATAATGTTTATATATTTGAAGGGACCACGTTTTGTATAATTCATTTTTGTCGTGTTTTTTGCATTTTTAAATTGGACGGTCATCGTTAAGTCAAAGTGTAATTACTCTTAGCCTAGGTAATCACGTTTGAAAAGATTGATCACCTTAATCACCCAAAGTTACATCATTTTCACACATAAATATTTTTGAACCTCGTGCGTACCTTATTATTATCTTTTAGTCATTCAAAATAATAAAAAAAATATTTTTATATAATTCTTTTTATAATATTTTAACACTAATTCATTATTTTATCATAAACTTAATAAAAATCGACAACATATTATCAACATCACCTATAGACTAATCACTAAAAAATAAATATTATCAAATAATAATACCGTATTATGTTAAAATATTATAGAAAAATTCGAATTGACACATCACCTTAAAAACATATTAATTTTTTTTTCATATAATAAGTGATATTTTGTATAATTAATATAGTTGATATAAATATTATTTGTTATCTCAGAGAGTAATAATAATAAATGCAAATACTATATTACGAAAACACAATTAATATAGAAACAAATAATGCATATCCTTCTTAAAGCTTAATCCATGATCTTAAACAGAAGAATCAGAACAATGAAATATTTTCGGATAATATTATTTTCTACAAAGGTTGAACAAGAGTAAAAAAATAATACTTATTAATTAAAAATACTGAAAAAATTGATGCATATTTTAAATGATTAATAAACTGCATTTAATACTTTTTGATTCATAGTTTCAAAACACAACACTCTCTGTTTTTTTATCTGTGGGAACCACGAACTGCATTAAATTTTCTTGATTTTAACAAAACATTTGCAAAATATTTTTTTTTCTTTTATTGCACAATAAATACATTTGTGAATTAATTAAAATTTTAAAGAAACAACCAATGCGATTTTAAGCTTTGCAATGACAGATAAAAAAAACATTTTTTTAAAAATTGAATAATGTACTTGTTACCACATTAAAAGTTGCACTAAAAAAATAGAGGATAATTTGTTTATAAGTATATATGGCATGTTTCAACATAAAAGAAAAGTTAATGCATTTGTTGACATGAGTAGTGAAATCAATTTCTTTAATTTATTCTTTAACTGTACAGTCTCATATCTATACAATTTTCAGATCTCTTATTCTGGTGTATGTTCGATTCGTATCCCTTTCACTAAAAGCCTGGAGCCGCTCCTTGTTCGTGCTCCCTGCACCATGACTCTTACACCGACAATCACTTTCCGCCCTCGTCAGTGCCTGGATGTCACAGTTATTTTTTTAGGTTTTATTATATATTTACAGAATAAAAAATAAAAAATGAAAAACAGAAATCCCTTCATTAACATGTAAGATCAAAATAAGCATTTGCAATTTTTCCTATTTGCTACCATATATTTTTTTCTTACCATAGAAATAAAGGGAAGATGTGAGAAAATGCATATAAATACAAGTGATGGACTAAACAGTAAATACAAAAGGTAGCAACCAATGAGAAGATGACAAGGTTGGTGCATGAGGTTCAATAATACACACAGTGTCAAAAGTGCATTACATGATACGAGATGAAGGGTGTGTGATGACACTGCACAGGAGCATGATGAAGATGCAAACATGTGATAAAACAAAATGAACTTGCGAGACAGGTGAGTGCCACGTGGCAAGAAATCAACGGCCAGTTTTGTCTGCACTGGCCATTTTGTCTTTTGCCTGAGCTCAAGTGCATGCCCACCTCAAACTTTGTTATAAGACATTTGCATAGAGATTCACATCAACACAAAGAGAGAGAGAGAGAGAGAAAGAAAAGCTATCAAGTTATTAGCAACAAGGAGAGGCTGAAATTGCTCTCAAATCCTCAAAAGGTTAAAATTCCATCACCCTTATCCTATCCTCTTCAATTCAATTTACAAAATATCATTCACTTCTCCTAAAAAACTTATCTTTCTTTCTTCTCTCACACACATATAAACTCTTTCTCCTCACTCTGCATTCTCCTTTTCTTCTTCTTTTCTATCACCCTTTTTCCATTGCTTATCAGTTTTCCTAACTTGTGCTCTCAACTTTCCATATACAAAAAAAAGTTACCTTTTTTCTGTCTCCAGTGTTCAAAGGAAACCAAAAAATGCCCCCAAGATCAGGAAAAGGGAAATCCAATAAAGCAAAGGCAGATAAGAAGAAAAAAGAAGAAAAAGGTGTTCTTTTGTTAACATCACCACAATAGTATTATATATATCATATATTGATATGTATATAGATATTGTTGCAGAGAATTCAACTGATATGCTTTTCTGCAATGTCTGTTTTCATTTGCAGCAGCAGCAGCACCTTCTCTTGTTGACATAACTGTGGTGACTCCATATGATGCAGAGATTCTTTTGAAGG
Source organism: Vigna radiata var. radiata (assembly GCF_000741045.1). Lineage (NCBI taxonomy): Eukaryota > Viridiplantae > Streptophyta > Magnoliopsida > Fabales > Fabaceae > Vigna > Vigna radiata. The sequence continues at coordinate 480,531 of NC_028359.1, read as the reverse complement.
TATATCTATCTATAGATATAGATATAATATTATATGACATTCTGCAGAATTGTCTTTAGTGGTGTGTTGAACTGATTGTGTGATGAAAATTTTGCAAAGGGTATCTCTACTGATAAGATTCTTGATGTGAGGAAACTATTGGCTGTGAAGGTGGAGACATGCCATTACACAAACTATTGTTTATCTCATGAGGTTGGCATTATATTGTTTATTTTATTGAGTTAATGTTTTATATTGAATGGTGTTTTCTTTTTTTATACTATGAATAATGGTGTTTGTTCCTTAGGGTAAAGGTCATAAATTGAATGACAGAGTGGAAATTGTTAGCCTAAAGCCATGTGTTCTGAGAATGGTTGAAGGTAGGTGTACTCAACAACATGCTTCCCATTCATTATCAACTACAATTTGTGTCTCATGTGCTTCTGCATTTAGTTCTTTCTACCATTTCTGCCTATAATCTCATTATACTAACTTTAATGTACTTTGCTGTTTGTTAGTGAACATGGTAATCAATCACTTTGTTTAATCACAAATTGTGTTCTTCTACTGAAATTTAATTAAGACTCATCGAATGGCTCAAAGGTTAAATGCAAATTTCCTAGGTAGTCTTATGTAGGGAGTAGTGAACTGCTTTTACCATTTATGTTTTAATCAATGCTTCTAAACTTTTGTTTTTTCTTTTAACTTTTGATCATTTCTTCCTCCAATCAACTTACATGCAAGGAATCAACTAGTTCATTGGATTTTCTTTTAAGTGAGTAGCCATAGGATAACATACTTTTACATTTATTTCTCACATGAGTAAAATAATCATAAAAAAAATGAATTTGTGTGTTTAAGAAAACAATATTAAATAAATATAAAAATTTACGTATGTTAAAATATTATTTATGTTTTTTTATAATATTTTTTTTTATTTCAAAGTCTCTAAAATATCAAAAATATATTAATATTAAGATATTTTAAAAAGTTTAATATATTTTAAAACATTAAAAATAGGTGTGCTTCATTGTATTTTAAAAAATACCCAAAGAAAAAGTAGAAAATCTAAAATCTTGATCAAGTTTTTTTTTTTTTTTTTCTTTTTCAAATGGTGAGATATTTTAAATGGTAATAAGATCATACATACTCTTGTTACATTAAACTTCTTGTATTTTAATGTTAAAGTCTTTGTTCAACGTTTGAATGTACACTAATGTCAAAAGTCCTTGTTTGAATAGCTTATTACAATGGTGTTTATAAAGATTTTGAGCTCCATAAATCTCATGACATTAACTTTTTTTTTTTATTATTATTTCATATATATATATATATATATATATATGTATATATAGGATTATATAAAGAGAAATTGTTTTATTTTCCTTTAGATACATAGTTTTTTGCATCTCCTATTTGGCCAAGATGAGATGACATATTAGAGGAGACATTGTTCCTTAGAATACAACATCGTTTAATATTTCTTAAAACATTGTAGTTTGCGTCAAATGATGTTATCATTTCTTGTGGGCTCCAACTGTTTGAAAAAAGAAATAGTGGGTTTTAATGCTCAAATGTACTATTTTTTAAATGTGCCCTTTATTGGAAAATTAATAAATCATGTAGGAGCAAGTGAAAAAGTTTCCAATTTTATTTTTAATTTTGAAATATATTTAAAAAATCTATAATCTTATTAGTATTTTGTTGTCATTTTCATAATAATGAAAATCTATTTTTGTGTGATACACGTTAATGGTAATTTATTCAAGTTGCATTTCGGTGGAAAACCAAACCCCACTTTTCCTTCGCCATCGCCATCTCATAATAGCTTCGTGTTGGAATTTAATATATACCAAAATAATACTATTTTTTTTCTTTTTATAAATAATTAAAAAGAGAAATTCAATTTTTAAAACTAACGTTTTCTGTACGCCCCTTTTTCGATATCTTAAAATTTTAAGTTCATTGAAAAATTATTATTTCATTTTTCACTTAAGAATTACCACTAATTAATTATGGTTAAAAAATATTATACGTTGATTAAAAATAATCATGTATTTTGCCGACTGTTTATTTTATTTTCTCTCTCAAAATATCAGTGTCACGGACTCACGGGTGTGATTTTTCGTGTTACTGTTTGTTTCAATTATTTAAATTTGCAGAATGAAATTCTTTTATTAATTATTTATTTAATTATCACGCTTATTTTTTTAATTCTTATATTTTAAAGAAATTGTTTCAGTCTTATGTAAACGCTTTTTATTCTTCATTTTTTTTTTTTTAAAGTGTAGAGCCATTACAAAATAGAGGTTTAAAATGTAAAAAAATGGCCGAATGAAATTTTTAAATATCATAGCTTAGACGATTTCTTTTTTGCGTAACTATAAAAGTTAAATAATTATTCAGAATATTTGTTTTAATAATTTTTATTCTTAGAAAATGAGATTTATTTATTTATTAGATTTAATTAATCATTTAAAGAGACTAATGATTATTTAAACTTTGTTTCCATTTTCATATTTAAAATAGAAAGAAAAATGATTATTTTAAACTTATTTATTACATATATTTATTTGTTTGTGCCATTAGAGGATTACACAGAGGAGGCCCAAGCAGTTGCGCACGTGCGGAGGGTCTTGGACATTGTGGCCTGCACAACAAGGTTCGGTAGGCCCAAACGGAGTTTATCAAGCCCAGAATCGAGACCCAAGAAAAACGGGAAGGCCCAACATCAGAACAAGACGAGTTTGAGCCCACCCGGGACACCGAATGGGGAATCCAGGATCGGGTCACCGTCGTCGGAGGCGCCGCCGTCGGCGATCTCCGACAATTTGGGGATGAAGGCCATTCACCCGACGCCGAAGCTCTCAGACTTCTACGAGTTCTTCTCGTTGTCTCACCTCTCTCCCCCCATTTTACGTGGGTACCTCTTCATCCTCACTTTCATTATGGTTCTGTTGAACAAGCTCATGGAAAATCACAAGCTTAACAATAATGTAATGAAAAACGTTTTTTTTTTTTTGGGTTTTGCAGAATTGAAGAGATGTGAAGTGAAGGATGAAGATGATAGGCGCAAAGGGGATTACTTTCAGCTTCAGGTTTTGGTCTTTTTCTTTGTTACTGATGCATGTTGCATGTTATGTGTATCTGACGTGAGAAAATGTTGTTGATGGTGAATGAAGGTTAAAATATGCAATGGGAAGGTAATAGATGTGGTTGTTTCAGAGAAAGGGTTTTACACTGTGGGGAAGCAGTCTCTGCACAGCCACACCTTGGTTGATCTTCTCCAACAGCTCAGCCGAGCCTTTGCTAATGTATGTTTCTCTTTCTTCTTAATCCCAACTTCTTTGTCCATATTTAGTGCTTTTACATATCTTTCATGTGAAGATATCAGAAAAATATATATAAGAATTTGATTTTTCTTCAGGCAGTTTGATGTTTTAACTAGCATTCTTACAAAATGACTGATAAATGTAGGCATATGAGTCGCTGATGAAAGCCTTTTTGGAACGTAATAAGGTACACTTTCATCAAATTAATGAAAATGATCATTATTTGCCTTTCTTTTAAAAACATCTTTCTCTAACAGCATGTTTCTTCAGTTTGGAAATCTTCCATATGGATTCCGAGCAAATACGTGGCTTGTCCCTCCATCTGTGGCTGAGTCTCCTTCAAGCTTTCCTGCATTGCCCGCAGAGGATGAAAACTGGGGTGGTAATGGTGGCGGCCAAGGAAGAAATGGCGAATTCGATCTTCGACCGTGGGCAACGGATTTTGCAATATTGGCCTCTCTTCCTTGCAAAACTGAGGAGGAGAGAGTACTCAGGGATAGAAAAGCATTTCTGCTTCACAATCAATTTGTTGATACCTCAATATTTAAGGCTGTTGCGGCTATACAGCAGGTCATGGAATCCAACTCAAACATGAAGAGAGAATTGAATTCTTCTCCGGGTGCTGTTCTGCATGAAGATCGCGTGGGAGACTTATCCATTGTAGTCAAACGTGATATCCAGGATGGAAATAAAAAGCATGATTCTATGCAAGTTGAACCCATCATGCAAAAGGATGATGTTCAGAAGAATTTAATCAAAGGGTTGACAGCTGATGAAAGTGTAGTTGTTCATGTAAGTCAATAACCTGTTCCTCAAGGGTGTAGATGAATTGTGATTGTTCATTTTTTTTCTCTTTGTTGAGTACAGGATACTTCTTCCTTGACTGTCGTTGTTGTACACCACTGTGGATATACTGCAACAGTAAAGGTTGTGGGTAATGTGAACATGAGGAAGCCTAAAGTACGAGACATTGAGATAGATGATCAGCCAGATGGTGGGGCAAATGCTCTCAACATCAACAGGTTTTGAACAATAAACTTTTCTGCAAATGTTAACTGTGGATGGATGATCTGGAAATGGTAGCACTTTTAGGTTGCGTATTATGTCAGGCAACATTTATGTTATCTTTCTCTATTTGTTAATTAGATCCATTTCAATGCAAGACGACTTGTCACCCATAGAGATTTATCTTAATAGCAAATTTATGATGATGTCTGACAAAGTGACACATTTTTGTGATCTGTGCAGTTTGAGGATGCTGCTTCACAAGTCTGGATCTGATTCATTAGAAGGGAGTGTATCATCCCTATCAATTTTGGATGACGAAGATGCTACTAGAAGCCTTGTTCGAAAGGTTATTCAAGAAGGCATAGAGAAAATAAAGGAGGAGCCAAGTATTTCAAAAAGGTCTATTCGGTGGGAACTTGGTTCCTGTTGGATGCAGCATTTGCAAAAACAGGAAACTTCATCTGATGACAGTTCCAAAAACAAAGAAGATGGGAATGACGTTGAGCAAGCTGTTAAGGGTCTTGGAAAGCAATTTAAATTTTTGAAGAAGAGAGAGAAGAAATCAAATAACGTAGATGGTACAGATTCTCGAGAGCAAAATGACTCTAGCCCTGGAGATGTGAATGACAATGCTGATAAAGTTGAGCTGAACAGTGGTGATTTTAGTAACTCTAGTGAATTAGAGAAACTACTTTCTAACGAAGCATTTTTGCGTCTCAAAGAATCTGGAACTGATCTTCATACGAAGGTTTCTGACGTATTTTGAAGATTGCATGCTTCATTTTGGTGTATTCTCATGTTGTTGCTTTTTTATTTGCAACTTTAATGATCAACATGTTGATATTCTAATGAAGGTTTTGTCTGGAGAAAAGTTTTATAAGTTCAAGAACAACGTATTAAAGGGGAGAATTTTGAATAATCTGTTGTGATAAGTGGTTATTGAAAATTGAATGCTTACTAAAGGTCTTTTAAGAGTATTTGATGGTATATTTTCTGAAGAAATTAAGTTCATTAAATGTTAGATACCAATCACCTTTGGAATGCGATCTACATTTCTTTTTTGAAAATTTTCTTGTACTTTTGTTACATCTTTTGTGACTACGTCATTTCCAATTTTATTACTTTAGTTTATATTTAGTTTGTTTTTGGTGCTATTTATGCTGCTATGTTTATGAAAATGAATCTTTCATTATCTTTCTTGTACTTGTAACTGTATTAATCATTTCAATTTATTTCTTCTTGCAACAGTCAGTGGATGAGCTTATCAACATGGCACACAAGTTTTATGATGAAGTTGCCTTGCCAAAGCTGGTAACGTTACAATTCTCAAAGGACTTTACATTCGTTTGAATAACATAAAGGTTGTAGACATAATTAAGAACATAATGAATCAACTTTTTAGGCTATGGACTTTGGATCACTTGAACTTTCTCCTGTGGATGGGCGAACACTGACCGACTTTATGCATTTAAGAGGCTTAAAGATGCGATCTTTGGGTCAAGTGGTGAGAATACTTTTCTCTATTGCTAAGCTTCCTGCAGAATATTGGCTAGCTGAGGATTAATTTTCTGGATGTAGTATGTTTTAATGTTCTTTCAATCTCTAGAGCCTCTTTTTGAACAGTTTTCAAATATTACCACTATTCTACTGCTTGAAAGCTGCTATTGTACTCTAGATAACTTTCTACTTTAAGTAGTTTTTGTAATATGGTTTTTTTTTTTTGGTTCTAATTTCATGTGTTGATCAGGTTAAACTTGCTGAGAATCTTCCTCACATACAATCCCTTTGTATCCATGAGATGATTACTCGAGCTTTCAAGCATCAACTTAAAGCAGTTATTGCCTCTGTTGAAAATGTAGCTGATCTATCTGCAGCCATTGCATCAACACTAAATTTCTTACTTGGTGGGAGTCGAACAGAAGATAATGATCAAAGTTTGAATGATGATCATAGTCTCAGAATTCAGTGGCTACGAATGTTTTTGTCCCAAAGATTTGGGTGGACACTGAATGATGAATTTCAACATTTGAGAAAGTTGTCGATTCTCAGAGGGCTGTGTCACAAGGTATCAGCATTTTGTCTTATTCTATTTGTCATACAAGAAGCTTTTATTAATTGCCCTTGTTTTTGTTTTCAGGTTGGATTGGAATTATTCCCTAGAGATTATGACATGGAGTCTATTAAGCCCTTTGGGAAAAATGATATTATCAGCTTGGTTCCTGTTTGCAAGGTGAGGTCATGCTTATGTAATAGTCCCTAGATCTATTTTATGTGTAAATGTATAATTTATTGAACCATTTACACAGAAGATCATTTTTTTTACAGCATGTAGGGTGCTCCTCAATAGATGGACGCAATTTGCTGGAGGCTTCAAAAATTGCTCTTGATAAAGGAAAACTTGAGGATGCTGTAAATTATGGAACAAAGGTACATATCACTTTTTTCGGTGTCTGCATGATGTGTCCTTTTCAAGTTTACTAGTTATTAATATGGCAGTGTTTTGACAATACTATCATATTGCAGGCATTGGCTAAAATGATGGTTGTTTGTGGACCCTATCATCGAAATACTGCTAGTGCATATAGTCTCCTAGCTGTGGTTCTCTACCACACAGGAGATTTTAACCAGGTACCAATAATTCATTTTTTCCTAAGCTATTGTAGAAATCTGAAAATTTTCTTGATACATATTTTAAGCTAAGAGATAGTCGGAGAAAATATTGTTTCTTTTGTCCTGAGCTACTATAGGGGAAAGAGATGAAAGAAAGAGAAAAGGGGAAAGCATGTTTAATACTTTCTGAACCTAAATATAATAACGAATCAACAGAATTTACTGAGGGTCTTGAGAGAGTACTGCATGGCAGTGGACCTGTTTAGTATCTTTTACTCTTTATGTAGTGATTGGTAAAAGATTTGGAACAAATGTCAACTTCTATTATTCTTTATTTAGGCCACCATTTATCAGCAAAAGGCCTTGGATATAAATGAGAGGGAGCTTGGTCTTGACCATCCTGACACTATGAAAAGCTACGGGGATCTTTCTGTTTTCTATTATCGTTTACAACACATTGAGCTGGCTCTGAAGTAAGTTAAACTTTATTGAGTTCCTTGGATGTTTATGACTTTCTGCTTGATATTCTGAAATTACTATTTTATCATGTCCCTTTTCACAGGTATGTTAATCGCGCTCTATTCCTTCTTCACTTTACATGTGGGCTGTCTCATCCAAACACAGCTGCAACATATATAAATGTGGCTATGATGGAAGAGGGCATGGGAAATGTTCATGTGGCACTCAGATACTTGCATGAAGCTCTTAAATGCAACAAAAGATTGTTAGGAGCAGATCATATACAGGTCTCTCTCTCTCTCTCTCTCTCTCTCTCTCTCTCTCTCTATCTATCTATCTATATCTCTCTCTCTCTCTATCTATCTATCTATCTCTCTCTCTCTCTCTCTTTCCATCCCTCCTTTTTCTCCCTTCCCCTATAGATGGAAGTGTTTTATACAGTATTTTTCATGTTATAGACTGCCGCTAGCTACCATGCCATAGCTATAGCTCTTTCATTGATGGATGCATTCTCTCTGAGTGTGCAACATGAGCAAACTACACTAAAGATACTTCAAGCAAAGCTTGGATCAGAAGACCTTCGTACACAGGTCATTTCCTTTTCTGATGGTATTACTAGTATAAGCCAAAGAGTACCTATCTAGGATTGAACTAAGGATTAACAAATTATTGGGGTTAATAATTGGTTTTTGCTAATCCTAAACATTTTCTTTAAACAAATCCCCAATGCAGGACGCTGCGGCTTGGCTTGAATATTTTGAATCAAAAGCCATAGAGCAGCAAGAAGCAGCTAAAAATGGAACTCCAAAGCCTGATGCATCCATTGCAAGTAAAGGTCACCTTAGGTACTAACATGGTATCCCCATTTACTGGGTTTTAAACAGGTTATATTTCAAGCTACATACATATATATTTAAGCTTTTTCTTGCAGCGTGTCAGATCTCCTGGATTTTATCAGTCCTGATCCGAAAAGAAATGATGCACAGAGAAAACAAAGGCGTGCAAAGGTGGGTAAAATGTTTTCTAGTTGATGTTTGTCTACAACTAAATATTATTTCCCAGTGTTGACTTGCTTGTAACCAATGCTTCTCTTGATATGCTATGGTAATTTATGATTTTTCTCTTTAACAAATACCTTAAGTTCCGGTTCCATTGACCATGTGCCTTTCATTCAGTACAGTCCTTAAGGGAAGACTGTGTTCCAAAGATTTTGGAAGTTTTATCCTTTATTAAAGTCAAGTTTGAACGGCATGCAACATATTACATTTTTTTGGAGTTAGCTTATAGTTTTAGGTGAAGTGCTATAGTAGTCTAATTTCAAATTAGAAGTACTTTTGACAACATTTTAGAACATTTACCTTATTTTATATTTCACATATCGCTTTTATTTCCCAGCTGCTCCCAACAAGTGATAACAATCAAGAACATGAAGATGCAGTAGCTGAGGAGAGCATTGTTTTTTATGACTCGAGAGATGCTCCAAGCATGGTAGAAGAGAATATAGAAGAAACCAATGACTCACGTGATTCTCAAATACCAAAAGAAAATAGTGATTTCACCAATTACAGGCCAGTGACAAGTGAAGTTGTTTATGAGGCATCATCCGATGAGGGTTGGCAAGAAGCAAATTCAAAAGGGCGATCAGGAAATGCTACTAACCGGAAGTTCGGCCACAAAAAGCGGCCTCTACTATCAAAGCTCAGCATCAATGGTTCTAATAATTACATTTACAGGGAAAGCAGTTCTAGGAATGAGATTACTTCACCACCACAAAGAGGAGTTCCTAGAGCAATGTTCGACGTGTCATCTCCGTCTAGACAACCAAAAGCTCGAAACATTGCTTTGAACGAGGATGCTGTTAATTATCCAACAAAAACTTCTGTGTCAAAAATTTCATCTCCAGCATCTCTAAGTTCCTTGGCTTCAAAGTCTATATCTTACAAAGAAGTAGCTCTGGCTCCCCCAGGTACAGTTTTAAAGCCACTGTTGGAAAAGACTGAGATGGACAAGATTAATGCTGAAGATGAGATATCCAGCAGTCTACCTGTGACATCAACCAACGAAGGTACGTTCCGAAGTTCCATAGTTAATGCAGTTTCTCAGCATGATGAAACAGAGGAAACACAAGAAATCGAACCTCAACAAGAAAATTCTGCATTGGAAGTTGAAAAGGTTTCCCTTGCTTCTTCTGATCAGGAAAAACCCACAGAAACAAATAGCAGTAAGCTTTCAGCTGCAGCCAAACCTTTCAATCCAGGAATGTTGTCCATGTCTCACCATTTAAATTCAGGTTCCTTCACTAGCATGTATGATACAGATGTTAGTCAAGGCATGAATGTGGAGCCTGTGTTTCCCCCTGCTATTGCTAGGGTCCCTTGTGGACCTAGATCACCTCTATATTACCGAACCAACTATACTTTCCGCATGAAACATGGTTTTAGTAAAAGCCAAACACCCATAGGAGAAAGAAGCGGATTTGGATCTCCAAGAATTATGAATCCTCATGCGCCTGAGTTTGTTCCAAGAAATGCTTCTCAGATAGAAGCAAATGATTCCAATTCAAATGTTTCCGATGAGCATAACTCTTTATCTGAGGGAAGCATGGCAGAAAAAAATAAGCTAGATGAAAATTTCTCTGAAATCAAGGCAAGTTCCACAAAAAACAGTATTTCTGAATCTGAGAAGTCCGAGATAGCAAGGCAGATATTGCTCAGTTTTTTAGTGAAATCTGTCAAGGAAAATATTGACTCCGTGGATGAGTCTAACGAAAGTGAAGGAAAAGTTGGCAAGTTGGAAAATTGTGATGATGAAATAGCTAATGACAGTGCTGTCATAAACATTATGTATGGAAATGAAGAAAAGAGTAAGGCAGTGCCTCATTCCAGTGATAGTGATGAGCAAGAGACATTAGGTGTTAGTGAAAAAAAGAACAATGATGAAGGGTTCATAGTTGTCTCAAAGAGGAGGAAAAACAGGCAGAAGATCACAAATGGAGTCACAGAATTGTACAACCAACAGTCCATTTGTGCATCAGTTCGTTAAGTAGAGTTATGAGATGAATAACCAATATCGCTCATCTGAGTGTTTGTCTGGCCAAAAGCTCTGGACATCATATTGTTTATAGGATATAACTTAATGGCCTAGAATTTTGGTCACTCAATTCATTTTTGTTTTCTGTCAATATAATAAGTCCCTTCTGGATTTCTTTATTTTCTATATAGTAAGTTTTGTTCTGAAACTTAAGAAATTGTTTAATCAATAAAATTGCTGATTAGCAACATGATTTCAGTACTGATGTTGATTCTGTTGCCGGAATAATTTCATTTCACATCTGCACTTGAACATAGTTTCTTTGTCTTTCTTCTTCTTAGCTGAACTTAACTGCATCGTTTTATTTTCTTGGGCTTTTGTCAAGCTAATAGGGCCTAGTTTCTACCTTGCGTGGATTTGGCCATGCATGAGCAGGCACAAAGTTATGTCTATTTAGCTATGAATGAAGTATGATTTTAGTTTCTGAACTTACATGTGAAAGATAACATTTGAATTAGAATATATTAAACGATGTAAACCATTCAACTGTCATTTTAAAACGTATTCAAGATAACATTTGAGTTAGAATATATTAAACTATGTAAACAATTCAACTGTCGTTCTAAAACGTATTTGACATATTAAAAAAATCATAATATATCAAAGTTTGAGATAAAAACGAAATTTCCAAGTTTAAAAACTAAAAACATATTAACAGTGTTTTTTATTAGCAAAGTAAACCTTTATTTTCCTTTCTTTTATAGAATGTAGGTATTTCCACATTAGACAATTTTACTCTATACTATCATTATAGACAGTAAAGTTTAGTCTCCCAATATGTATTGCAGAATGTACAAAACTTGAACTCCAAAAGGATTGCTTAAACAGGAACAATATTACATCCATTGATCCATGTTTTGGGTGGTAAAGTGAAATTAACTACAAAATTATGCAGTGGCTAATAATTTCAAGGTTAAGAATGGTATTATGACTTAAGGGTGATGCATGACAGAAAAATTTAGTGTTGAGTCATTTTCTGAAGCTTAAATGGGAGTCCAAATGCAGAGCATGGTTGTTGAATATTATCCACAACTAAAAGAAATGATGTTTAGTTTTGTTGTGAAGTGGCTCAAGGGTATGGGGTCATTTTAATGGACTCAATGTGGGAAGCAAATCATGATCCTAACCAACTGTGAAATTAAATTCAACAACACTTAACCCCATTGAGAGGATTATGATAGTTAACCAAATCAGTCATGTCATGTATTTTTTTCTTTTATACCACAACTTGTTATATTCACATAATGTGAAAATTAGACACTGATTAACTGTTGTAAAATAATAGTTTATTGCAAAAAAAAACTTTGAATTTGTACTTAAAATAATTTGTCAAATAAAGATGAAGCACATTACATAGCAGAATAGCTTGAAGTTGAATACACATAGCAATCATTATTGTGATCATGGTGCATCATATTTGTTTGTGACTTTTGGATGGTGGGTTCTCTAAACATTGTTTGTCAAAAAAGTGTATAAAATAAGGCCAAAGTTATTGAGTGATTAACATTAAAATATTTTATATGAATGTTATGCACCTTTTTTTATTGTTGGATTCTGAGAAATGCACCTGTTCATTCACTAACAAAGCCAAAATATTACGAATCTGTGCGTATAACATTTGTGAAGAAATTGAGTGCAACATGATTTCGCTATCCTCATTTTCGTAAAGTGTGTGTTTTGTCCGATCAGTGATATAAAAATTTTAAAGTTATTGAAAATTTTTATGATACACTAAGAAGAGTTAATCATTAATGAAGTAAATCACTTCTAATATAAAATCTTATTTTATTAAAATATGTTAAGATTTTAAATATAATTCAATTTTAACAAAATCGACTTGTTTGCATACATTCACGCATTGTAAATTGTATTATTTTTAGTCGATGTGAGACTTTCAATACATTTTCTTATGCTGAAGTATATACATATCAAGTATGAAACTATATATTGATGGATGATTCGATAGTTGCATGGTCATGAATGGTACAATAGATTCCATAAACAACAAATTTTGCTATAATAAACTCTAACCAATGATTATCATATCATATTAAAAAGTGAACTTAAGTCTAACTCGAACCTCATATGTAACCTAAGATTTATATACAATCAATGCTGCTGTAAATTCATGTTATACATTGTATGTATTGTCTAATTAATAATATGAAAACCTCAAGAGTTATTGAAAATTTTCAGATGATTCATTAAAAAAATTAATCATCAATAAAAATATGAGTTGTCAATATAAAATACCTAATATTACTTTCAACCTAAAATTTTAAAATTTTATGTTTATCGGTTTTGTTTTTCTTATACGTTTCTCAACTTTCTTATTCGTATAAAACTTTTAATTCATATTTAGATTTTGTAACAATAAAAAAATGTTATCTAAGTAAAGTAAATGTTTGAAATAGAATTTAGTAGCAAGTGATGATTAATAAGGTGAATTGGTAGCACTAGGGTTAAATGCATGGATCTACAAGACCCTATTACCCTATTTGTTACAAAATTGATCACAAGTAAAACCCTAAATTATGAAATGTTACCCAAACAATGAAGGGGGGGAAACGGTTCAAGAATTGTTTTCTCTATTAGGGTTTGATACTATATCACAATCTGAAGAGAAAATTTCATATGTCTAAGTTGATATCATTATCAATTCAACACCTTGTGTCGTGTAAGCATACATAAAAAGTGATAAGAACTTATATGTAACATTGCCAACCCAATGGATAAAAGCATGTGACCAGAAATATTCCATAATCATAAATATTTTTGGAAACAAAACATCACTTTCAAACTAAAATGTGTACTTCTACCTTTTCTTCCTTTCCTTTGTGTATAGATTTAAGAAAGGGAGAGATATAATTTAAAAAATAATATTACAAATTTTGAAAATATAGTATTATTTTATTAATATGGATAAACTTGATTAAGACATAAATTAAGAATATGCTTTTTATTTGTATTCTTACCCAAGACTCTAAATAGAAGTTGGTGGTGGAATGATTGTAAAATCAACATTGGTAATGATTGTGTAGTCTAACTAAAACTAGAGACCCTATACCTCCTTCCCTATAAAATTAGTTTAGAGTGGTATATCCATTTTTTTTTATGAAATTTTATTTATTTATTTATTTATTGTTTTTCTCCTAAATTATGGAATAAAATTTTGTCTTATTGATTTGTTTGGTTGTAACTATGAATAAAATAAGATATTTGGTGGGAATGAAAAAGGGAAAAAGTAATTTTAAAAAATTATGAGAAATGTAACAATCGTATTTACTTATTTGGTGGTTTTTTCTATCAAATTATATATCTTTTAAACATTTACTTTTACCTAATTTTATTTGACTGAATTATTAAATATTTTATTTACATGCTATTTTATCTTAAAGTATATCTTCTTTGCTATAATTTTTATCTTAACGTATTTTTTTTGTTATATTTTTTCTTATTCTCAAAATATACTCTTTCATAGGTCCTAATTAACTATTAAAGTTGTAAAATTAAATTTAACAAGATAATTATCCTTACTTTTTTTTTAATAATTATTATTGATTATAAAATGATTTTAGACCAATCAATTATAAAATGAACACGTTGTTATTGTAAAAAATATTATTAAAATATATATTTTTTTAGTGATAGAAATATAAGTTAGAGTTGAAAAAGACATTATAGGCTTATACTTATGGATTGAAGCATTAATTGCAGTTTCTTAAAAAGTGCAACGTGGAATTATCCTTAAAAAGGAAAAAGAAAGTGCATTAAGAAACAGTATCAGCGTTTATACTACCCAACCAAGGTTTCTTCACGCTACCATCTATACACATTCACGCATACGTAGATACACATACATACACGTACATAGATACATTTATACATTCATCTATCCAACATAACATTAAACAATCAAAGTGGCAATGGCTTAAATCATTCATTCGTTGATCCCATCATCAAAATTAAAGAAAAGATAAAAATGGTTAATTGCGGTGGTTGTGGTGGGTGGTGGTGGCGGCGGCGGGGGCGGCGGTGGCGGTGGGAGAATGCAAAGGGAAGAGAGGCAATAGCTCAGGAGGTTGAGAGGCTCTGGGGGTGGAGAGAGGGGAAGGGTGCAAGTAGAATCCTTTTTCCGCAATCGCTCTCTCTTCTTCTTCCTCGTGCGGCGTGCGTGGGCTCCCACGCGCCAGCATCATCTCCAGCGGGGAAACGGGTGAGGCCATCACGAGGTTCTCGCATGTTCTGTTTCGGAGTAGGGACAAGTTGTTGGAGGAGACCATGAGCACGGGGAGGTCCAGGTTCTTGGCGGCGGCGTTGCGGCGCTCGTGGAGCTTGAAGTTGGGCCTTTTTGGGCCGACCAGGGGAGATTGGGCCGCCAGCCGCGAGGGAAGAGTGAGGGGCAGTTTTGGGGCGGCGGGGTCGTCGGAGGCCCCGGTGAGTTTCTGGACGACGGCGCGGAAGTTGGATGGGTCTGCTTGGACGAAGGTGGTGTTAGGAGTTGTGGGGTCGGAGGCGTAGGTGGTGGTGGTGGCGGCGGTGGAAGCCATGTGATGTGAACAATGTCAAACGTTGTTGTTTATTGTTGGAGAGGAAGCGGGAAAAGAGGAACGAAAAATGGGGTTTTATAAGAAGAGAAAAACCGGGTTTCTTTGGGTGGATGTGTGGCTATGGGTCCGTTTGCTTTCACCCAAAATCAAAAACAGAAGAAAGCAACAGATTCTATGGATTTGGAGAGAAAAAGTTAGAGGGAGTGTGTCACTTTTTCTCAAAAGACACAAACACCCTTCACTGAAAGACTGAAATATTGTATTGATTTTTGAAGTTTTATGAACAGATTGCTTTGCTTGAATGTATGAGATATGTATGAAGTAAGAAAAAGGACATGTGATACTTTTTCATATTGGAAAGATACTTTAATACGTAGTTTGTAAGGTTGACATGTAATTCTGTAACATGCAAGAAGTGTCTCTATCAGAAAGAGAGAAAAAAAAAATGTGATGATATATATTCGTATCTTCTTAATGTATTCAGAACTCTGAAACTGTTTATTACGTAATTCTGCATGAAAAAATGTATGGTTGTTGAGTGTTTGTGTTTTTAACTGTGGTACTATTACATATAGAATAACATAATAATAACATAAGAAGGCAGCTTTTGTAAAAGAAGAACTTTTGTGATGAGTGGAACTTTGTATCTTTCTTTTATCCTTGCAAGTGAAAATTCATTATCATGACATGATTGACATCATGAAGCTTTTGAATGCGAGTATTATTCAAGTTTGTCGCAAAAATCAGGTGGTTTGAATTAATGAAGAATTTGTTTAATGAGTGGAGCACAGCACATGGGCATGCACCGAAGAACACAGAAGAATAACAGTAATAATAGGAAAAGAAAAAGTTGGTTTAATTTATAATTTCACTGTGTTTTTCACTTGGTGGTGAATATGAAAAAGGGAAATGAATGAATGCATGCAATGTTAAGCTGGCATTGAATGATGAGTCATGGCGGGGTCAGCTCACCATTGAAACAAGAAACAAGAAACAAAAAGAAAGAGAGAAAGCAAAGCTATTTTGCAGAAGTCTCAGTTTATCATCAGAATCTCACCATCATCTGCCTCGTGATTCTCACTTTCTTCCACCTTTTCCTATTAATAATCTACACGCTAAAATTACTCATTTCTCTTCTGTAATATATATTAAACCGATATAAGAACTGCTTTGCGTGAAGAAATGGAAGTTGAGATTGAAGACAAAAGTAGTGTGAAGTGAAGGTTGGTTGATTTTGGGTTCATGGCAGTTTGTTTGCTTTACTCTTGGATTGCTTTGCTGGATACGATTTGATTTTTCTGACTTCTGACACTTTTTCACAGTTTTACTTTATTTTCGAAGATGATATTTTAATAATTTTTTAAGGAAAATAATTTTTTGACACCAATTTGACACTGCACACGTGTCAAAATGTGATTGGACGATTTCAAATTAAAAAAAAAATTTTGGTTTTTTTCTTCTAAATATGTCCTTGTCTCAGTTTTTTAATTTAAAATCGTCCAACCACATTTTGATACGTGCGCAATGTCAAAATGGTGTCAAAAAATTAGTGTCAAAATATCATTTTCCATTTTTTAATAACTTTTTAATAAGAGGAGATATATTATTATTTTATTGATTTATTTAAATTTATATTTAAAAAATTATTTAAAATATACCATTACATGTATGTTGTTTAAAAGTTATTAAAAAAGCTTTTCCACTTTTCTTCTGTCTCCTTTATCAACACTGCTACCATGAAAAACACTTCTTCTAAGTTTATGAACATCAATAAAAGGAAATTGAAAGTCTCTACAATCATAACCCATTATAGTAATAATAATACAAAGAAAAATATCTCAATCATTTATATCATAGCTTTTGGCTAAAGAACAAAACCACCCACAATCCTTCCACGTACTTCTATTTTCTTTTTCTTTTATTTTATAATATTAATGATGTTTTATACATCTCTTTTTTTATTTATTTTAAGAATATAATTAACTTTTTTATATTCTAATTATTAGCTTTAAGTTGGAGATATGTTAAACGTTTATGAAGTGTCGATTGTAAGTTATTACTAAATATAAGTTTATAGTGTTAGTGCGTAAAAAAGAGGTGAACTTTTGAGCAATAAAAGTTGCTTTTGTGAAAAATTTACCATCATTTTTTATTCCTTGTGGGTTTCTACCAAACACCTTGTTAATGAATGCATGAGGTACTACAAGCTGCTCATTAGGAAAAAATTAACAATACATGATTAAGGAATCATATATTTATTACNTTTTTATTCTAGATTTCACATTAATTAAATATAAAGACTAAATTTATAATATATATAAACGTGGTAGATGTTATTTTGTTGAATAATTTAATAGAATTGAAGCAGGTTTAAATTTCAGTGCATTAATATAGTTTCTTTTGATTGAGATTTTGTATTTTAGCATGTTAGTTATTGTTAGTTCTTTTACTGAATTAGGAAGGTTGAATTAAACTTAAATT